>NC_092497.1:6344936-6587650 GCF_047495875.1 Pithys albifrons albifrons | reverse complement strand
ACAGAAACAGGAAGATTAGAAGATCTGCCATCTCCAGTCATGGGGAAGGATAAATGCTTGATAATATTAACACATAACACAACAACAGCTAATTAACATCTTTAGCAAGTTTGCTGCACTTCTTATTTACAGATTACACCACACTTTCTGAAAGAGAATAAACACTGTCTAATAGAGGCAGTAAGAAGAACAATGTTCTCTGTTGTTTTGGAGGCCTCACAGAGCACAGAAAATTGCTTGTGCTTTGGAAAATCTACCTGCTGATTTAGACTTCAGTTAAATGAGTTCATGCAAATATATGATGACAATAAAGGACTCAGAGAGGTCTATAATAATCTGTGTTTTGAATAGCTTACGCATTTTACAACAGCAAGCAAATTCACCATGTCTACCCGACTAGTCCTTTTTAATGCAGAAAGTGAAATATGGCAGAGAGAGTTTATGTGTCCATCTCTCTAGTTTTCCCTGATCATACAACCAAAATCAATAGCATTGCATTGTTACAAAGCAGCATTTAATTTTTACTTTTTTTTTTTAAGAATTTTTTTACACGTGGAGAAATTAAGATGATTGTGTCTCTCTCTAGGTGGAACTTGTTTCAGCCTGCATTGCTTGAGTCTGCCTTGGAGTATGACATTCCAAGGCACTTCTCAGGATGTGAAACCCTAGTTTTGTCTGTTTACAAATCTTGAAATTAGGCTGCTACTCAGTTGCTTTGAAAATGGCTTTAGGCAAGGTCCTTACAGCACTGCAGGGTCTTTTGAAGTCCTTATGGAGTACTTCCAACATAAGACCCTGGAAAATGAGACTTTTTTCACACAATCTAGTGACTATTTCAGCACCATTTTTGTAAGAATCACAGATATTGTTTACTCTAAAATGTTGGAGTGCCCTGTAGAGAAACAATAAACAAAAAAAATCAGAGGGATTATTTTCACCTTTGATCCATGCAGTGGTCAAGAGAACCCTGTGTTCTTCTTGTGTCACTGTTTAAGGGATGAGAGAAGCCACAAGATTTTCTTCACTGTCTGTTCTACATTCCTTTGTAGCTCTGAATTTCTCTATTTCTTCTTATAATTGTGACTTTCTTAAACATGGCACTAGTGTCTAACTCAGAGCTCTACTAACTTAATTGTGGCTAATTCTATTGTAATTGGATGTCACAAAAGAGAATGCAGTATGTATAAATATAGCTATGCACACAGTTATGGTCAGCAACCTGTTTCAACTCTAAGAGTTAAAACACAACTGAAAACTCCACCTCATTCTCCATTCTTCTTACTATTCTACTTACTCCCTTACTTGCACTGTGTAGTTGTCCCTAATGCAAGACTACAAAATCTATCTCACAAAATGAAGCAACAGATTTCTATTTATCATGTGTTCAAGTCAGATAAGATCCTTGTTATGTATATAATTTCTCTTTATCTGAAGAGTCCTTGTGCCTCTCATTTTTTCTTTCATTTTAATGACTTTATTTTCAGCCTTGATTTCATTCTCAGTATCTTTCTTAGTTACTGGATCTTTGGGACTTTTTACCCCTTGGAAAGCCAGCTGATTAATTTTAAGACTCACAGAGATAGAATCTGAAATTATTTTCATTATGGTCACCATTGATCAAGTTTTATTGTTTTGGCAATACTGATAACAGAAAAAGTAACAATGCTACCAAAATAATGTTATAGTTTAAAATTCAATGCATTCAAAGCTTCATTGAAGCTCTGAAACTCTTCCCAGTAACTTGAAGAGAAGTCATTTTGCAGACTCAAACATGAAAATGATAAACTGGGATTTTTTGCATTTTTTTTGGTTTTTGTTTTTGTTTTTTTGTTTTTTGGGGGTTTTTTGCTACTGATTGTGCACTAAATGTCTAACTATTCTTGCAAATATCTAACTCAAAATATTTGTTAAAGAGGTTAAGGTAGGAGGTGTGTTAAACTTTAGGTTTAGTAACAAACAACTGCCCAAAGGAATCGCATCCCTTGGATTGTTTTCTGTAGGTTAGTGCCAATTCACAGAAAAGGCTACCTTCCAAAGCACGTGTCCTTTATGTGTGCCCCTCTGCGTTCATAACCATGCGTGCACATTTACAGACTGAGCATACATGCTACTTCATAGAATAAAAAAATTGCCCTTTGGATGGAACAGGTGCCTGTTTGAACACAACTGATTGAACAATTGATACAGAATTTTGTTCAGTTTTAAATTACCCTCTTGGTTGTAAGAATCTCTAATAAAATACACATAAAAATACGTCTTGGGTTAAGCTGGCAAACTGCAAACTGCCCAAGTACAGAGTTAGAATTTTCCCATCCCACCCCGGCTCCAAGAAAAGGGAGAAAGGAAAAAAAAAAAAAACCAAACTAGAAACTCGTTTATGCTTAAACTAACTATATAGAGAAAAGAGAAAATTAAGAGAAAAATACAATATAACACACACTTACACAAGTTAGATATAACAAGAATTTTCTACCTTCCACCAAAACCAGATTCCATCGCTCTAGACCTATAAGCGCCTTAAAAGACACCCGGGAAGAAAAAGAAAGTATAATAACAAAATGTTTCTACTTCCCTGAAACTAAAACAAAATATGATGCAGCAGCAGCAGGAGCAGGACGGAGCACAGCAGAACAACTGTAGCACAGTCTGCCTGTACTTCAGCCATGATGGAACTGAGAGAAACAGCTCCTACTTCTGTATTCATATCCCAGGTTTGAGTCATGTGGTATGAGATATCTCCCTGGTTACCAAGTCAGGTGATAGCTGTCTCTCCCAATCCACACAGATTGTCTGAACCTGCCAATTTGAGGCCTAGCTAAAACCACTACAATATACATAATAAAAAAGCCAATCCCAATGTAGGTGCAACTTCAATAAATGATGAAAGGTAAAACTCTAAGTGACTTGTCTAACAAAATGAACAACACCCCAAAATTTCTTTGCAATTAGTACATCTTGTTCTTTGAGAGGGGTGAGTGAATGTGTTAAGTTAAACAAAAACAAAACAAAGCAAAGCAAAACAAAACAAAACAAAACAAAACATACTGGCTTCTTTCTGGAGTAGTAGTGACTGCTGCAGAATATTTCATATAGTCACTACTAGAGCTTCTCTTCTAGGAGTTCTTGAAAAGTGCTCTGTATTCAATTAGTAGTTTTGTGAATTACCTGCAACACCTATTCAGTATCTAATTTACATCCCCTACCTATTCTTTTCAATCTACCTTTCTGATACAATGAATTACACTGAAATGCAATCCATCTGAAATGGATGGTTGGCATCACCTAGATGTGAGTTAAACTGATTTTGTAGTTAAACTGTTTTTTCACTTCCTAAAAAAAATCTTCCATTTACCTTATTCAAGAAACCAACTGTTGGTAGCCCATGTTTGTACACTGACAGTTCCCTGGAGTTTGCATAAAGGGATCTCATTGAGATCCTTTAAAAAAGTTACTGGCAATTGCACCCAGAGCTTTTTAGCATAAAATGATTTACTATCCAAACTCCAGCTTTCCCCTAATTTGATTGTCAAATTGTACCTTAACCAAAGAAATCATGTGAAAGAGAGAGCTCTGTAGGATAATCACACAACTAAAAGGTTCTCCAAACTATGTTGTGACAATTGCCTGTGAATGATTACTTTTTATAAACTGGCTGGTCTAAACTTTCTGAGGGAGCTTGTTATGTTAGACCTTTGACACTGCTGCTACATGGCTTCCTTATCTCTAAATTGGAGAGACAAGTATTTGAAGGCTGAACTATTGGTGCATGAGCTCTGTAGCCCTGAAAGCCAACGGTATCTTGGGCTGCATCAAAAGCAGAGAGGCCCTCAGGCTGAGGGGGGTAATTCTGCCCATCTACTCTGCCCTGTTGAGACTCCACTTTGAGTACTGCTCTGGAGTTCTCAGCATAGGCAAGATATGTTGGAGTGGGCCCAGAGGCCACAAAGAACCGCTGTTATGGAGACAGGCTAAGAGAGCTGAGGTTGTGCATCCTGTTAGGAGAAGGCACTGGATAGAATTTATAGCCCCTTCAAGTACTTAAAGAGGGATTATAAAAAAGGGTCAGAGAGTCTTTTTACATGGCCAGATACGACAGGACAAGGGGAAACGGTTTCAAACTAAAATGGAAGAGATTTACATTAGATGTTACAAAGAAATGCTTTACTGTGAGGGTGGCAAGACACTGGCACAGTTTGCCAAGAGAAGCTGTGGATGACCGGTTCCTGGAAATGTTTGAAAGAGAAAAGAGACAAAAACCCCCTAGTTTTGTGAAATTTCTATTTCTGCTCTGCAAAATGTTGTTTGCACAGCAGGCTACTGAACAGCATGAAGTGCTAGAGCCACTTTGTTCAGGTACAAATTGTCTAGTAATTATAGAAACTAGTGTACCATGCATTAGAAGTCATACATTAAACTAAGCTAGACATTTCAATAGGATGAAATGGTAGAGATCCAAGATTTTGTAGCATTAGAGCCAAGGTTTTCCATGTTTGACAGGTCATGTCACTGAACAAAGAAAAGGCAACAGTCCAGAAGTGATGAAGATGCTTCAAGACCACCCTGAGGGTTGAAGTCAGAAGACCACTACCCAAATTCAAACCCAAAAAGAAAGGTCTGCCCAAGATTTCGCCCAGTCTTTAATATGGAATTTAGAGGGTGTTAACTGTGAACTTAAGGCTATAAATGGCTTATTTTAGTCAAACAAGTTAGGCAAGTTTTTGCCCAGTGTGAACTGGCTTGCCTCCAAACTTGTCAATAAATGCCTTGCTACTAATAGATACAAATTTTTCTCTTAGCAGTTATTTTTTTGCAGCGTTTTCACTTATCAGTTCAAGGCCAGATTGAATGAATCGTGGAGCAACTTGTTGCAGTGGAAGGTGCCCTTGGCACACGGGTTGTAACTAGATGTTCTTTAAGGTCAATTCCAGCTTAAATTAAGATTTTATTGCATAGTACTGTTAACTATATACTCCAGAAAAACAATTAGTCAAAACTTTCCAAAATGATGAGATTTTAATTAAAAATCTGTCCATATAGGAAGAGAATATAATATAGATTTTTTTTATTATTTTTTCATATACTGAGGTCTTCTGTAAAGTTTTTCAGAAAAATTGGATAAAGCAAACCATAAAAATGAATTTTTTTATTTCTTGTTTTTACTAATACTTGAGAGATGGTGCCTTCAAACTTGTCAAGTACTAAAAAATATAATGAGACACAAACAGTTAAGAGTGTAAGGAAAAATTGACCATACACTAACTTTTTAAGGTGCCACCCTTAAACTCGACAATGTGGTCTGTATTCAGTCTCATCAGTGCTCATTACATCCTACTGTTTTCCTGGTTTTTTTCTCATTGTGTTTTGAATTTTGCCTTCAAAATGCTTTCACAATTAATATTAAAAGTCAGATTTGAACATAAAAAAGAAGTACTATAGGATCTTAGAATGAAAGAAATCGATTTTCATTCATATAAATTAAGCTTCCTTACTATAGTATTTTATGAAACATGGAATTAGATTTATCTAACTGATGTTAATCTTGCTCCAGACAACTGTGAAGTTTGTCTTCTGACCCAATACATAATTAAAAATCAAAATAATAAGATTTATGCTCATTTGTTTATTCATTTTGTAAATCTATAGGCCCTTTTGCTGGCAAAGTCTCGAGTAGAAGGATCCAAGAAATATTGATTTTCCTCTTCTTCATGACTATTTAATTGGGTAAAGTGTGCCCCATTTGCACAAGCCAGCAAGTTGATGCTGGTTACATTTCAATAAATGTACTCTTCACCAGATCAATACATCCCCGGGAAAAAAAGTGCTGCTCTATCATATGATAATGGGAAGAAAATCTTTTTACTATAGTCAGTCATCATGACAAACAAGAATATGAAAAGTGTTAATGAAATGACCAGCTGTCTATAAAATGAAAGACTCACAAGACAGTTTCCTTTCTTCCTTTAATTCAATGAAACAAAATGGAAAATTATGCTGGAGCTTTTTGAACAGCAGGCAATGTTGACAGTTAAGAATCAAATGCCATAAAGAAATGTTGGCATACACTGAGATACATCCCCAGAGGAACTGACCAACTGCACATCAGGATAATGCACTTTTCTGTGTATGACTTTTTCCCTCCACACGGTCCTATACCTCCCATACCCGTTCCCCCTTGCTGTGTGTTTCCCCCGTGACTATTCCTGGCAACCCACGGCGCCATGGGGGCCCTGAGACAAGCCTTCTGGGACAAATTGGTTCTGCCCAGTGTAATCTCCTGCTGCAGAGCCACCTGGCTTTGGTGCTGCTGCAGCCAGGGGCTGCTGCCTTCTCTCACCCAGTAACACCAGCGTGGACCCCCTTCCTGCCTCTAGGGAGTGCTGCAGCACCTGCTCAGGCAGCACAAGTGTTGGTGGGGATGGCATGGGAGGTGCAAGTGGTGGCATGTTTCTTCTGTGGTACCTAAGACCTGCAGACAGATCCAAGCCCTTCCAGGAGCCATGGCAGTCCAACAGAAGCGTGCCCAGCCCTGATCTTTAAGCCCTTATTGGCCAGTTATGGATGTGTCCCCATTTGTAACTCGGGTTGTCAATTATCCAGTTTGCCCTGTCCGTGGGCCTATCGCAACCAAGTTCTTGAGCTTGTCCCTCCAATCTGTTCTCATTGGATGTTAATAGTTTACTGACACATGTTTTACCCAATCCCTCCTAAGGTTCCACCCCTTTCTAAGCCCCACTCTGAACCAATCCCTTAAAAGTCAGCTCTCTATTGAATAAAGGCTTTTTGGTTTACCTCCACATTGTGTGCGGTGTTCTCTGAGAAGCCATTCCCCATGATCAGTTTCTGTTAAAGAAAGTCAGAACTGGACTTAATATTCTTATGAATCAAAGAATAGAATTCATTGTGTTGACATAGAATATATTCAAATGTCCATAATGCAGCAACTCAGGCCCAGTTCCAAAGGCGGATTTTAGAGCTCTGACTCCTATTTGGGTTTTAAGACACCCATTGATTTAATTGATTTCAGGAACTCAATCTGAGGTTAGGAGAGTTCTAGACTGAATCTGAGAGCCTAAACATGTTGATAGATGTTACACTTAGAACCATATTTTTGCCTTTATCATGTTTACCTCATTAATATTTCCAGTGAGGACAGTGGGACAAGCTCTGTAACTCAGAGTCTAACACAAATAGATCAGATGCTATCTCCTGGATTTTAGAGATTTAAGAATTTTTAACATCAGTAGAACCGTCATATTATCTAGTCTGAAATCACAGGTTCATGGTATTTATCAGTTGATCCTGTTGAGTTACATTTGGCTAATCAATTCCTCAGTAGCTCCCAGAGGGGGAACATTTTTTAATTTTTACCTTTTTTTTTTTTTAGTTATACATTTACAGTTCAACTTTTATAATTCTGTTTGATTACAAAATCAACTGTGCTTGTAAGGCATTAAAACTTTACTGTCTGATTTGATATTGAAGATTAGATACAAAAAAATGGTATTTAAGCATCTCAGAACTTAAAATTAGCTGGCCAATTCCTGGAAGTTAGTTTAACTGTTTACTAACTGGCCTATACTCTCTACGAAACAACGAAGAAAAATTATAAGCAACTGAAGTAAAGAGTCAGCAGATGATATATTCAACATGAAAAGATTTCTGTGAGACAATAATATTCAGCAGAGGTAGATCATGAAGTTTTATTTCTTTTTGAGATTCAGGCACCTGCATCAAAGGTAGTTAGGTCATCATGTTAAAATGGACTTTCAGAAATAAATGAACCTTTAAACATCAGGAGCATCAGTCAATCATTTAAGAACAAAGAAAACAAACTGTTGCTTGATTTATTTGTTGTGAATCATTCTGGAGGTGAAAAAGCTGTTTTTAATATTCTTTATAATTTGATTTCTAAAACAGGTGCTCTCTAAGATGAAAACTATATTTTATCTGTGGAAGCTAGATCATGACACTGAAGGCTGCTTCTTGTGAGACTCAGATAGTAATGGGAAGAAATCAATGCTGGAGTTTGTTGACAGTTGAAACTAAGATTTATTAGATTTTTTTTTATAGAGATTGTATTGTTGAAATAAAGTTTGCTGCCTTTCAGTGGACACACCTCAGCTATGTTGTCCCTTTTGCTCTTCTTCTTTTAGTCTTGTGATTTTCTCATGTCTTATTTAACAGCTACCTTTAATGTGTGATGAAGACTATGCAGAGCTACACCAGCATGCACTCTACTAAATTCTGAGTAAATGCTGAGGTACCTCTGCATAGTCTGAGTAATTTGAGTTTCTTCCTTCCAAATCACAAGATGTATGACCATTTTTATCCTTTAGAGTCACTTTGGTTTGAATATTATTCTGTCAATAGTTAAAGTGATTCATCTTGAGACCTTGGGAGAATGGGAGAGAATACAGAAAAAGCAGAAAGTCTTTGATTTTAAGATCTTCAAGAACCTTCTTGAAAGCATCTATTGTAAAGCACAGAAAATTTCTCACATAAAATACTTCTGAGTCCTTGTATTCCAAGGTAATTATAAAGGCAATAGCTACTCTTCTTTCCTTTTGCCTTCCCCTCCAAAAATCTATCTTCAAGCATATGTTCTCAGAAACTGTTGTTCTTTATTTTTTTTCTTAAGCTTTGTCAGATTTTTTCTATCTCTAACAAAAATCTCTGTATTCAAACACCATTTTTCTCGATTCAAGGTAGAAAGTATTTTGAGCATCACTTAAATTTCACCAACACATCTCCATATTTTTGTTACAAAACAACATCATTGCTTCAAAACACTAATTTGAAGCTTCCTGCTTTATTTTTTTCAAAACTACTGAGCAAAGAACTGTCTTCTCTTTCTTTTATTTTCTTTCTGCTCTCCTTACAGTGATTTTATTTTAGGCTTTCTACTTTTTACTTTTCTTACCAGTAAGAGAAGTTTCTTGCTCTAAGATACCTCTTCTGTAACAGCCTCTCTGGATCATTTCAATTGTTTTGAAAATTCAGCAAAAAGCATACCTTATTTTAGTTCCTGTCTATTTCCTGTAGTAATGTATTTAATTCAGCTATTTAAGTATGAGACGAATATTGAAATATACCTTATCAGTAACTTGAACAAATAAATATCTAGTAAAGCAAAATATTGAACAGACAATTTTCCATCAGTGTAAATAACTTTGGCTTCCTGAAAGGTTAGCATCTATCCACTCTAGACAGACAGCAGAGAAAATACCTTCAGGGGACAAAGAGTTAGGGATGTCTGGAAGTGTCTTCCTCTAATTAGAGACTATAGAAAGGAACAACATTACTATTTGAAAATAACATTAGGTGTGATGAAGTCATCCCTAAGTGTACTAGGAATATTGACTTTTTTGGAGGTTTGAGTTTGTGGTTTGGTTGGTTGGTTGGTTTTGTTTGTTTCCATATAAATATTTGCTGTAGCCTTTATAATAGCACATCCTTGTGTTTCTGTTAAAATGGAGGGGGGTTTTGTTTGATTTTCAGGATGAAACCCCCACAACACTAAAAAAATCATCCCACCAAAAAAAAAAGCCCCAAGCAGAAAACCTAAACTACCATGCAATCAGGTTTGACTACCTGATATAAGAAACTGCATACAATGACTGAATCTTTTTCTGTGATACTTACTTTTTTCCATTCTTTTATTACTTCTATGATCTTAACAGATGACTGCACCAATAGCTCATTTTGTTCCTAACTCAGCTCTGCCTGTCTGGTTTACTGCCATCAATATTGCAGATACAATATTGCATCTAGAACTTATACCCAGTGAAAGCTTTAAGCATTGCTAAGGTCTTGATCCAATTCTCACTGAGGAGACTCACTGAATGTGAATCTGCCTTTTGATTTCAATAGGCTCATCAGGGCTTAACTGATATGGTACATCAGAGATTGTTCACTAAATTCAGGTCTAAATTCATAGTGTCTGTAAGTTCATAATTCATAGCAAAAGAACATGGATAAGAATTATTTATACCCATGACCGTGGAAAAGAAAGAGAAAAAGCTGCCTAAACAATGGGCTTGTTGCAAAATATAACGAATAAGAATGTTTGAATGTGCATCTGACCAAGAACTTCAAAAGTTGATTTAGATAGGAAAAATCTGTGGGGCCCCACAGAAAACACAGTTTGCTGTGAGATGTTTTTGAAAGTATATTTTACCTTCTCTAGGTTAGGAGTCTTATACAATATATTATGTATTCTGAGAAGATAGCTGTGTAAAATAAGTTCTTCCTTAGTTATCTTATTATTGCTCTTTTTTTCCTCTCTCTCCCTCACCATTTCTGCTGCTACTTTTCAAAGAACTCCATGGAGACAGACTGCAGAATGTAAAACCACCTGAAAAACTCAAGAGTACCTGAAGTCTTAGTCCTTAAGTGAGGCTTTAATCACAAGAGACATACAGGTGATTTTTTTTTCCACCTCTGGCAAGTGAAAACAATTGAAGAAGAAACCTAAAGATTCTAGCCTAAAGAGGTGGTAATTAATGAAAACAGAAATAAGTATTTTGGTATGTTGTGATAAATGTGGACCTTTTGGGTATTAGTCCTACTACATCAAATAATTGATTCCTCATTTTATGTTTAGAAACACTGTAATTCTTTTGCAAGGTTCTGCATGTGGGTCGGGGCAATCCTAAGCACAAATTCTGTCTGGCTGACGGGATTCTGCCCCTTTACTATGCTCTGTTGAGATCCCACCTGTAGTGCTGTCTCTAGTTCTGGAGACTCCAGCATAAGAAGGATGCAGACCTGGATGTGAAGGATGTGATGGAGTGAGTCCAGAGGAGGACACAATGATGATCCAAGGGTTGGAGCTCCTCTGCTGTGGAGGCAGGCCGAGATAGCTAGGGGTGTTCAGCCTGAAGAAGAGAAGGCTCTGGGGAGGCCTTGGAGAACCTTGCAGTGCCTAAAGGGTCTGCAACAGACAGACTTTGACAGAAAGTGATAGACAAAGGCTAATGGCTTCAAACTGGGGAGGGAGGGGGGAAGGGATTGGGTTTAAAGGAAGTATTAGGAAAAAAATGTTGTCTATAAGGGTGATGAGACACTGGAACAAGTTGTTAAATCATGATATCCTATGAGGTCAGTGAAAGATTCGAACAACATAAAGATATTAAAGATACAATAAGGATATTATCGCAGGTTTGGCCTAGCTGTTATCAACCCTGGACTGCCCCCCCTTCTTCCTCCCAGAACTCTCCCAGCAAAGGAAAGGGAAAAAAAACTGAAAAGAAACAAAAAAAACTCAAAAGAAACTGCACTGAATAAAAAGAATAAATTACATTTTTAAACATTCACAACTACACTGTATACACAGTACATAGGATCCCACTCCCAAGGGAAAGGGAAAGGGAAAAAGGGGACTGATTAACCAGAAAATTGGGAAGAAACAAACCCAAACCAAAAAAAAACCCAAATGAAACAGACAAACACAATTAAAAACCTCAAGGAAGGGGAACAAGCATGAAAAAATCTCACCCAGGACAGGAGCACCAACAACAACCGGAGGGATCAGACTCCCAACACCTCTCACCAGCTCCCCGGCCAAACGAAAGACAGTCAACCTAAACCACACCTCCCCTGCTGCGTGGAAGACACGTGTGGAATACTTGTAATTTCCTTAGATACAATGATTACTGAGGAAGCCCTGGGTCAAACCATTACAGAAATAGTAGGTAAAACTGGAAAGGGACATTATGCATCACAAAATGAAACTCCTACATTTTTACCATGCCATTTTTTGAAAAAGACAAGTCAACAAAATGCCTATAGGCTTTACTTCCTCCTTTGTAGATGGAAAAGGGGAAATGCTAAACTGTAACAATATATCCTATATGAATTAATTTTTAGTATTTAAAATTACTTTTTATGGAAAACCTATAGGTAAAGAATGTTTAGTATTAATTGATTTTTAAAAAGTTGTAGTCTGAACTTCAGAGAGTGAGCTTATGCTATTAAGCAACCACTTCTAGATAGAAGATCTCAAAGTTCTGCATCAAGAAAGAGCCACTGAGTAAGTACAGTACGTACTGGAAAAGCTGTAATGGAAGCCAGACAGTAATTGTAAGAGAAAAGGAAAACTATCCATGATAAGAGTGTGTGTTTTATCACAAAGATCAGCTAGGATTTCATGTGGGGAATTCAGTACCAATGTCCTTTTTTTTTTTTTTGTGTGTGTGTGTGTGTGTTTGTGTGTGTGTCATCTAAGCAACAACACTTTAAAGAAAACCACAGCATCATTTGTTGGTTGGTCGGTTGGTTGGTTGGGTTGGGTTGAGTTTGGTTGGGTTGGGATTTTTTGCATCTTATCTCTCTTTTTAGAAGACGTGGTCCAGAACACCAAAATTAGGTATATTAGAGATAAAATGTGGGAAATGCAGCTTCTCACTCTTACAGCCGTATGTTTTTCTGAGTTAGCTGGGAGAAATTCTTTTTCCACAAATCAGTACTGAAATTAATCCATTCTAACATCAGAATTTGGTGGACTCCCAAAACTTAGCTAGGCTTCCTGTAAAGAGTGATATTTCTGAATGAGTCAAGACATCTCTCACATGAAAAGGAGGGGCAGAAATGCAAAGATTTCTTGTCTCACCTTGTCCTGGGCTGAGCTGGCAAAGTGCCAACTGTCCAGGACAGAGTGAAAAGGGTTCCTCCTCCCCCCAACCAGCTAAGGGGAAAAGAAGAGGGAGAGAGGAAAAAAAACTTCCAAAGCCAGGTCTATGCTGAAACTAACTACATGTATTTATACAGAAAAGAGAAAATTAAGAGAAAACTACAATGTAACACACACTTACACAAGTCATGTATAACAAGAAATAACTTCCCACTTCCCAGTAAACACAAATTCTACCATTTTAACTACAAATCATTCTAGAGAAGTTGGTTCTTCAGAGACAGACTTAAGCAGAGAGAAAAGCTAGGAACAAATATTTTACTTCCCTCAGATAACATGATGTTAAGCCGGTGCTCTGGGCTTGGGCCTCCCCATCCCTCCTGGGACAGCAGAGTGTCTTGCTGGTATCACAGCTGTGAAGCAACTGCCCAAGCCACACCCACACACCAGCTCTTACCCCTTTTGAGATGATGCAATATGGTATGGAATACAATATTATTGGCTAGAAGAAGTCAGCTGTTAGCTAGCTCAGCCCAGCTCAAGTCAGCTGACAATTCCCAGGCCTAGCTGAACTTTAAAACCTAAATTTAGGCCCACCTGGCTAAACCCATAACACACCTGTATTAATATAAAGTTATTAGCAATAAGCATTCCCAAAACATCAAAGTCCTATGGACCCAGCGCTGTCTGGCTGACACTGGAAAGAACACAGGTGGAAGGGTGTTCCACACTCTGCTATGAGACCACACTTAATAGCAAGCAGCTCTTGAAATAACTTTTATTAATACAATATGTGACAGTTACAGTGGTTTTGCATTGCCCATGGTAATGTTTAGTTGCATGGTTGTATTTAATTGATGACAAAATAAACAAACAAAAGAAACCAGCACAAAACACATTCTACAGAGACAAGAACATAAAATTTAAGTTTCAATACAGAACTGGAGAAGTTTATGCCCCATGACAGACTTAACTAACAGAAAACTACTAACCAGAAACACAACAACCTAAAACAAAAATCTAAACCCCCTCAGTAACACAGAGCAAGAAAATGAATTGCACACAACCCTCTCTGTAACACAAAGCAAAAGATATAGCTGTTTCCATTAATACACATGTTAGAGACAAACTATACACCTTAAAGGAACACAACAACGACTATAAAGTAAGATATACACCTAGTAAGTTACGAGGTGTAAGGCAAGGTATAATAGTTGTTAAAGCAGGAAAACATAGTTAGTATGTAAGGTGCCCATGGAGTAAAGCTATATCTCAGTGAAATTAGCATTAAAGTACCTGTGAGGTACAAGTTACTTTATAAGGTATAATGTAACAGGCATGGTATAGGATATAAGACAGAATGTATAAAGTAATAGACGTTGTAAGAGAGCAAAGTATAAGACACAGAATATAAAGTACAGAGAGTACATAGTTTTTCACCCCCACGTTATCTGAAGAGGTGGGAGAAGCTCCTCTCAGCTACCACCACGGAGACAATGGCATTTCTCCCTAGGTTTCTGTTCCTGCCCAATCTCTCTTTCTCTCTCTTTTTTTTTTTTTTTTTGGTGGTGGTGGTTTTTTTTTTTTTTTTGGTGGTGGTGGTTTGTGTGATTCTAGTCAATAATTGGTTTGGGGGCGTTAGATGACAAAGGCCTGAGGGTTGACTCCCTGTGTTCCCAGAAGATGTGGCAAAGGGAGGCCATCTCATCTCCACAACACTCCACCCTTTGTTAATCTCATCAGTCTGGCTTGAGCACTTTTGGAAAGCCACTATGATGTCTTTGTCCTTTGGCAATGGTTCTGAGAGCACCCCTCCAGGGGGCTGAGACATTTCCCTCAACTCATCAAGAGCTTATCAGGGCTATCATCCCACAAAACCCATCACATAATCCACAACTCACCCTCTGGATGTGCTTTTCTCTTCTCACTGGTATAGAAGGGCCATGGCTAAGTCACACCACTTACTGTATGGTGCTGGACTTACTTAAATGGTGAGCGGCACTAGTGCATGGATATGAGGTGAATGGGATGAGATGGCTGGATCTGAATGTTAGAACACTCTCCTTCCATGAGTCATTCAGAGTGATTCTCAGCAAACTTGTTAAAATATTGCATTGCAACTTAAAAAAATAAGAAACCAAGCAAAACCAGATTGGCATTTCTCCAGCCAAGGCTCACATTGACAGAACACAGCTCTATTCTTTCTTTAAAAAAAAATCACAAAAAAGAAAGGTGTTTTGGGGAGGGATTTTTGGATTTTAGATTTTTGGATTTTCTGCTGCTTTGGACTTTGTGGCTTTTTGTTTGTTTTTGTTTGGGTTTGTGGGGTGTTTTTGCTGTTGTAGGTACCATTTTGTTTTCTTAAACCAGAAATGAAATGTCCAACCAAACCATGATTTCTGAGTAGGAACAAAAAAATAAAACAATTAACCTATTTTTTTTCCCCTTAGTAGAAGGAAAAAGTAAAAGACAGAAACTGCATTTCAATAAATAACAAAACCCCTAAAAGATAATAAGTGATTATTTTCTTTTTATTGTGTTTTCTTTGAAAGTGCATAATCATAACCAAAAGATTCCAATCTAATTAGACAGAGTTGATAGCATGTTTCAGACAGAATGCTCAAAGAGATGTGGAGAATATTATTACTTTAATAAATAGTCAAGACTATGGAAGAAACTTGTTCTGCAGATGGAGTATTATACTGTGTGTGCTGTGGTTTCCTTGTCAGCTGATAGTGTATCAAACCTGTCCTTCAGCCTTTGTGCATCTTGTAATAACTATTTTATCTGAATGAATCTTTATCCTGTAGTCTAAATAAATTCAACTGTATAAATAAGTTAAATCCTATTTTTGAAAGATGCATTTATTTACATCTATTCTTTTACAGCACATCACTGGGAAGTATTTCATTTGATTTGAGAAGGGGAAAGCTGACTGACTGCAAAAAACAGAATTAACACAGAGTAGCATTCCCATAAAATGCTATCTTTTTTGCAAATACTTGTGCATTTGTGGGAGTGCTCTGTGGAGCCAGAAAATGTCACTGCAGATGAATTTTAAATAAAGTGTTCATATTTCTTTGGGGACTTTCAGATCAGAAAAGGAAATGGAATATTTACAATTTGGTGCATAATTCATTTTCTGTGGGTAACTACAAGTTTTATTTCCACCCCTAGCCTGAATGCATTGAAATCTTGTTAAAAAATAAAAATCATAAATATTCAGCTATAAATAGGAGGGCTAGGATGTAGCAGTGGTAATAATAGTAACAGTTGTAGTTAGTTTAATTATTTTTTTTTAATTTACATATTATAGAATCATAGAATCAGTTGGGTTGGAAGAGACCTCCGAGATCATCAAGTCCAACCCTTAATCAAACCCACTTTGATTACTAGATCATGGAACTCAGTGCCACGTCCAGTCTCACCTTAGAAACCTACAGAGTCGGGGAATCCACCACCTCTCTGGGCAGGCCATTCCAATGTCTGACCACTCTCTCTGTAAAGAACTTCTTTCTGATATCCAACCTAAACCTCCCCTGGCAGAGCTTAAGCCCTTGCCCTCTTGTCCTACTGTTGGTTGCCTGAGAGAAGAGGCCGATCCCCACCTGGCTACAACATCCTTTCAGGTAGTTATAAACAGTGATGAGGTCACCTCTAAGCCTCCTCTTCTCCAGGCTAAACAACCCCAGCTCCCTCAGCCTTTCCTCATAGGACTTGTGCTCAAGTCCTTTCACCAGCCTCATTGCTCTTCTCTGGCACCGCTCCAGCCCCTCAATATCTTTCCTGAACTGAGGAGCCCAGAACTGAACACAATACTCAAGGTGTGGCCTCACCAGTGTTAAGTGCAGGGGAAGGATCTCTTCCCTCATCCTGCTGGCCACACTATTCTTGATCCAGGCCAGGATGCCGTTGGCCTTCTTGGCCACCTGGGCACACTGCTGGCTCATGTTCAGCTTCCTGTTAATCCAAACCCCCAGGCTCCTTCTGCCTGACTGCTCTCCAGCAACTCTGTGCCCAGACTGTAGTGCTGCATGGGGTAATTGTGGCCAAAGTGGAGGACCCACCATTTGGCCTTGTTAAACCTCATCCCATTGGAATCAGCCCATCTCTCTCACCTATCAAGGTCCCTCCTTCCTTCCAGTAGGTCAACTGTCCCTCCCGACTTGGTGTCATCTGCAAACTTGCTAATGATGGACTCAATCCCCTCATCTAAATCATCAATAAAGATGTTAAACAAAGCTGGTACCAACACTGATCCCTGGGGGACACCACAGGTGACTGGCTGCCAACTGGACGCAGCCCCATTCATCAGCAATCTCTGGGCCCAGCCATCCAGCCAGCTCTTATCCCAGCACAGAGTGCCCCTGTCCAAGCCAGAGGCTGCCAGCTTTTCTAGCAGGATGCTGTAGGAGACAGTGTCAAAGGCTTTGCTGAGGTCCAGATAGATCACATCCACCACATGGGTCACCTGATCATAAAAGTAGATCAGGTTGGTCAGAGAGGACCTGCCCTTCCTAAGTCCCTGCTGGCTGGGTCTGAGGCCTTGCCCATCCTTGTAGGTGCTGTGTGATCGTGCTCAGGATGAACTGCTCCATAACCTTGCCAGGCACCGAGGTCAGGCTGACAGGCCTGTAGTTGCCTGGGTCCTCGTTGCAGCCCATTCTGTTGATTGGCCTGACATTTGCCAACTTCCAATCATTTGGAACCTCTCCAGAGAGCCAGGACTGTTGGTAGCTGATGGAGAGTGTCTTGCAAGGTCTTCTGTCAGCTCCTTCATCACCCTGGGATGGATCCCATCTGGTCCCATAGAATTCTGAGGATCCAAGTGTTTCAGTAAATCACTGACTGTATCCTCCTGGAATCTGGGGGGATTATTCAGCTTCCTGTCATTGTCTATCAGCTCCAAAGGGCAGTTGTTCTGAGGGCCACCTGTCTTGCTGGTGAAAACTGAGGAAAAGTAGGTGTTAAGTACCTCAGCCTTGTCCTCCTCCTGATTAACTATGTTCCCCCTCAAATCCAACTAAGAATGGAAGTTTTCCTTGCCCCTCTTTTTGTTATTGATGTATTTATAGAAGTGCTTTTTGTTGTCCCTAACAAAAGTAGCCAAATTGATTTCAAGTTGCACTTTTGTCTCTCTAATTTTCTTCCTGCAAAACCTAACTAAGTCCCTAAACTCTTCATGAGTAACCAGCCCTTTCTTCAACAGTCTGTAAGCTCTCCTTTTTTCCTTTATTTCCTTCAGAATCTCCTGGTTCAACCAAGCTGGTCGTCTTCCCTGCCTGCTTGCCTTTCAGCACACTGGAACAGCCTGATCCTGTGCACTCAAGACTTCCTTCTTGAAGCACGGCCACCCCTCCTGTACCCCCTTATTTTCAAGGGTTGTTTCCCAGGGTATGCTCTGAACCAGTCTTCTGAATAAGTCAAAATCTGCTCTCTGGAAGTCCAGCGTAGAAGTTTTATTGATGGCCCTCCTTGCATCCCTGAGTATTGAAAACTCTACTATTTTATGGTCACTGTGCCCCAGATAGCCTCCAACTACAACATCTCCCACCAGCCCCTCTCTGTCTGTAAACAGCCAATCTAGCAGGGCCCCACCCCTGGTACGTTCATTTACCAGCTGAAGCAGGAAATTACCCTCTATGCACTCCAGGAATCTCCTAGACTGCCTCTTCTCTGCTGTGTTGAGCTCCCAGCATATATCTGGCAGGTTAAAATCACCCACAAGAACAAGGGCAGCCAATTTTGAGACATCTGCCAGCAGCTTGTAGAATAATTCATCCCCTTCATCATCCTGGTTGGGTGGTCTGTAACAGACTCCGAGCAGGTTGTCAGCCTTGTTGGCCTTTCCCCTGATTCTGGTCCACAGGCACTCAACTTTATTGTTAATGACATCAAGTTCAACAGAATCAAGAGACTCTCTAATATACCGAGCCACCCCTCCACCGCTCCTACCCTACCTGTCCTTTCTGAAGAGCTTATAGGCCCCCATATCTTCCATATAAAAGGAAGGAAAGAAAATCTATGACAGATGTCTTGCATTATACTTTGAGGAAGAGATACTCTTAAGCAAAGTGCTGTCACTTTGACATTGTCCAAATGTATAATTTGTACAACTTTAAACTGCATGACACTTAACCTGCCACAAATATTCTCCTGTCCTAGTACCACTGACATCACTAGAGCTGCCTCAGATTCACATTTGTGCAACTGCATAATCATTTGGCCCAGGATTTGACATTCCACCATTGTATTTATTACACTGGATATTTACTGGATACTGTTTTGTTGCTTGGAGGTACAAAACTCAGTAAGCAGAGCCCTAATTTCTGACCTGTATGTCATCTCATCAACGATAAGGAGCTAATAATTAAGTACCTTGATGTTTATACAGGTCTTCAAGATGAAACATGGAGAGTCTAGTGTATGTGCAAAATGCTTATATCTTTTGTTTTCCTTTTTTTTTTTGGAGGGGGGAGTTGGAGGGGGGATTCTAGTAAAGGTTGTCTCATCTTTTTGCTAACCTGATACAGAGCAGATATAAAGTTTCAGTCTGATTTCATGCCCATCTTAGCCCCTGTATCACTCTGCTTTTAAGGAATATTTCAAAATTGCATTCATTTCTATCCCAGTCAGGTCTCAGAGAGGGCTTTGGACTTGATAATAGAATGAAACTGCCAAGTTCCTTATAAAAGAGGAAATGGCAGGAGTGAATTTAACCTATTTTGAACAAATTGCATTGGCTGGCAGTCAAATATCATATTGATTTTAGCATTGCTCACTTTATAATTTGCTACATGGTCCTAAGTCCAGCATATCTTATTGACCTCCTTATACCCCTGCATTACAGGCAGTTTCAGGTTTGCTGAGGTGTATTTCCAACTTGTTTAGTGATGGAATACACACTGCCCCCTGCTGAAATGCCACACAAAAGCCTTCTGTTAGGTTTTTTCCCCACTAAACTCCCTTTCTTCAGACTCTGCTGTCACCAGTATTGAACATGCAGTATAGGACATTTTTGCACAAATTTTAGTAATGCACATGGCTCGTTACCTATTTTAGGACTGTGAACAGTTATATCAGCTAAGTTTTTGGCCTTTCAAAAGCCTTATCAGGTACTTTTTTTATCTCCAATTGCAAACAAATCTTGTACCTAGCATTTAGGTTCACTGAACGATCTTTAGCACTTTTAGCAGAAGATAAAAGATTCCTTCAAGTAATAGCTGTCTTTTGGAACAGTCTATCAAAGTACATTTGAAGACACTCATCTTGCCTAACTTCAGACATCTAAATTCAGCTGTGTAATCTAACATACCAAAATAGGTTCCTACTTCAGTCGGTGGAGGAATATCACAGCTCCAGAAGGCAGCTTGTCCCTTCTCATAAGTTTGTCTTAGAATGAGACATATTGTGCTCTCTGCCTGCATCTGCCTCATTCATTAAATCTGTTCAGATTATGGGGATGAAATTAAGAGATGCGATTCTCACCTTTAAAGCTCCCAAATGCACAAGTGGAAACCATTCTAGATCTTTACAAACAAACTGCAGAGCTTGTGGCAGTTCTTTGTTCTTATTTTTCTAGAACTGTCAGTTTTTGATATTGTATTTCTTCAAAAGCTACTCTTATTTATTGAATTATGAACAGGCCAATATGTAAAAACAGCATATATTTGTGATTAAAAAAAATACAACAACAACAAATACAAAAAAAAAAGTCAAACAGACAAACAAAAAAAAAAAAAAACAAACCAAAACCCAAAGTAAAACAAAGAAAATCCAACCCCCAAACCAGAAACTATACTCCCCTCTGCAAAACTTCTCCCTCTCCAACTCTAGTTTCTTCCCTCCTCCTCTTCTCCCCCTGGACAGTGTACAGGTTCAACACAGAGAATTTTACATTTCCACTGTGTGATCAGAAACTGCTCTGGTTTTGACTTTCTTAAACATACCATATGGAACAACCCTTTTGCACTACAAGGAGAAGGGCCAAGTTAACCTCTCAGGCCTCTGATAGCTCTAATTTCCTGCCTTCCACTTTCTTAGGTTGCCTGGAGGCTGCTTGAAAGTGCTAACCTGGAGCATTAACTCACATTAATCAATGACTGTGAGAAGTAGAGAAAGATGCTGAGGATTCTCAAAAAAAAAAAAATCCATTGCCTCCCTTCCCACACAGATGGCTGTTGCATTGGGCACATTTCTCTTGGGAAGAGAGTTCTTTGGTGACATATTGGCAGATTAATGGTTAAATATGAAATAAATAAAAAAATCCCACCCATTTAGCTGAATTTACCTACCTTATATGTCTTCTCTGAGGGAAAAAGGTGTGGATAGTTCCAGATATTAATTATCAAACCCACCTTATGTGAGGGCACATATCTTTGAAAAGGATCCTGCTGCTCCCCGCTATTCATCTCTTTATTCCTAAGCACTTGCCTTTGGTTTGATTATTATAACCATTTCTATTCACAGAAATCAGTGCAGGGAGATGAAGGGAGGTATTTCTGATGTACAGAAAGTCTTGCCTCATAGGGTCACCTGTGTTTTGTCTTGGATTTTTTTCTTTTTTTATGTTACCATTTTGCTCCAAATAAAGACATTTTTTATCACTTTTCTTTGCTTTATGTTTACATGGTACTTGCTTTAGGTCAGAGCTTGATTTTGATCTCTATTCAAACAGCACAATGATATTCTGGTATGTAGAGCTGTTATTAAATATTGTCATAACTGCTATTGAGAAGGCAACATGGTCACAGTAATTGTACCTAAATCAGATCAATTATTACCTTAAGTTCTCTCTTTAGTCAATCAAACAGTACATCCGTGTGTCTCCTGTCTTAGTGGGATATATCTAAGTCAAGTATAACCCAGAAATGTGCCACACAGAGGTCTTTTAGTTAGAGGTCTTGAGTTTGGATTTCTACTTTTTTTTTCTACCTGAGGTAGTCTACTGGTGCTTTTTTCTCATTCAGTAATTCTCAAAAAAAAAAAAAAGAAAAAAAATAAAAAAAAAAATAAAAAAACAATAAAACCAAAAAGCACCAAAAAAAATGCCCCAACTATTAATTGAAGAGACCTTGTGGTAAAAATAAAAAAATCCTTCAATGCTTTTTCACTTATTTACCCATGTCTCATTTTGTTCACTTCATGAGTGTAACCCTCTTCCTATATGTGGCGGGACACTTGTCTTCATAGAAACACAGAATCACAAATACTTTGGGTTGGAACAGACCTTGGAGTTCATACAGTTCCACCCCACCTGCCATGGGCAGGGACAGATTTCACAAAACCAGGTTGCTCAGGACCCCTCCAATGTGGTGTTTACTTATTCTAATAAACACAGAGTAAGGGGGAGCACAGCACAGAATATTTTAACTTAAAATTGTAATGGACAGAAATTTAGTGCTGAACAATAGTAGTAATAAAAGTTATGATCCTCTTTATGAGGAAACACTTGGATAATTCTAGCAGATGAATTGTCTTAATAGTAGACAGATTGGGAAAATGATCCTTATTCTTGACACAAGTAAATCAATAAAAATCAAACTTTTTTTTTTTTCAGTATTTGCACTGGAGAAATTATTTAGTTTTATGTCTTCTTCAGCAGGTTTTAAAGTCTCATATCTAAATGTTAAATTTCTAGAGTGACCTTAGAACTCATTAAGCATTTCCATCATGAGGCAAAAGCTTTCACTGACTTCAATTATTGATAAAAAAATTATTTTACTTAATATTTAGTTCAGGGCACAGAGTTTCTTGGTTGACTCAAATACAAATTTTAAGGAAAAATTGAATCAGAGAACATAGTATCCATAGATTTTACTTTGGGACTTTGTACACTTTTGGTGGGTATTTGAGAATACTGGGGTTTATTTATAAATAAGAAATATTTGTAATTAAAAGGTATAACACATATAACACATACATATATATATGTATCTCACCTATATTTTCCACACTGTTATGCTAACACAGAATTTGAATTAGTGTTGCAATACCCTGACAATCAGAAAAATAAATTTCTTAGCAACTAAATCACAATGACTAGCTACACTAAATATATTTAAAATTATCACAATATCCCATTTAAATCATAACAAAACTAAAAAAAAATCTGTGGTTAGCAAGTTTACACTATTGACTCCTAATTTATCAAGTCCAGTAGGTTTTGTCTATTCCAGAAGCCTTAAAAATTTGTTTAATTCCTTATCAGAACTAGGGCCTGAATCTTGGCTTGCACCTATTCTTTCCCTACTGCGTCAGCCCTGAAACATCAACCGTATTTCTACTTAAAATTCTATGTGACAGTATCAGCACATGAACCTCTGCAGGTATTTCTTTCTTCCTCTTGCCTGCAAATAGTTTTCATCAAAAAGGCAGAATCAAATAACTATCCAAAATGATGCAGATGTTTGTTTATCTTACCCTAAGAAATAAAGCACACATTTATACACTCTAGGAGATGCACACAGATGTGCTTAAGGGATGAAGTGCTGCCTTCATTGCAAATGACAAAGAAACCAAACGGATTGCTAAAAGCAATATGGACCACTCCCCACAAGGGGAAATGGCTGCAGCTTCTGCACCTTAACTGTAGAGAAAAAACCTTATTATGCTTTCCCTCCCTTGCTCTTTCCCCTCCTCTATCTCCACTCCCTGGTTTTCTTTTTCAGTGTATCAGTTAATCACAGAGCAAACATGACTTTTCCTTGATATATCTCCCTTTCAGATTTCATTGACCTATGACCTGTAATGTCCCAATTTGCTTCAAGTACCTTTATTTATGCCATCTCTAGGACCTATACATTTTGATCTAGGAAGCGGTATTCTCTCCTCAGTGCCTATGGAGCACACTTTGCAGGTACCATCAGTTCAGAAAAAGCAGTCACCCAATATATGAGATTGTGACAAGGTATAATGTAATGGTAGTTATGTGAACCTCCAATAAACTAGTGGTACTTCACAGATTACTTGGAGAGAAAGTCTTTTAGCGTGCTTGAAGAAGTATGAAATGAATTTCATTTCCTTCTCATTTGCCTTGCTTTTGAAAGGTTTCATGCAAGATATGTGACCAACTATTATAGTACTAATCCATCCATGACAGAGCTCAATTTTCCCTGAGAATTTACTTCTGAATGGGCTGCAGAAAAACTTGAAAGCTGAAAATTAAAGTACACTGAACAGAACAACCACTGAGCTGTGGGCAGCTGTCTGTCAAGAAAACCAGTTGGAACAAAAATGTAAATTAGATTTTATTTTTATTTATGTTTTTAAAGCAATTTGCAAAGGTAAAATTTTACAGCCCTGTGTGTAAACAAGAGCAATGAGATGGAAGTGATGACAAGCTGCTGTTGTTGTGAGTTATTCTCATTAAAGTAAATACAAAAAAAAAAGGACCACAAGTTACTGACAGTTTTAAAACAGAGCACTGTACTGCATTTAGTCACCCATTATGAGCAGAAACCCTGTGGTAATTCAGGCATTCATTTTATTTTTTTTTTCTCCTTGATGTCACTAAGCTAGATAACTTTGGAAGCTTATAGCCACAATTCTTGAATAGGGTCCTGAGAGTGGCTAAAATGGATTTTAAAATATCTGGTACAATTGAAGATACTGCTATATAAATAGAGTGCTCAAGAGAGGGAGGTAATTTGGTTCCAGATAAGGCACAGAAAAGGCTGTGATGGTTCAGTGATGTAGCACTTACCTACCCCATGATGGAGACAGCGCACATCACACTGCCAGGCAGGGTTCTTCCCAATGCTGTTCATGTCCGATGAACAAGGATGAGAAGGGAAGTGTTTGGGATGTCAGTCAGGGAGGGAGGCACATTCAGCCTATGCTGCACCAAGGAAGACACACCATAAGAGGACCCAAAGTGTGACAGGTGTAGTTGATGCCAAAAACTGATCCAGTTTCAAATACATCGGGAGCAAGACAAACAAATGTGAAACTGGTTTCCCACATCTGCTTCCCACTTGCATGATTTGTACAGGTATCACCATATGTAAAGCTCAGTGTGGGATTTCCTTACTTCTGACTGTGGTTGCTGGAATAAAGATGTTTCTATGTGACACAGTCACCATGGACTGGTCTAAGGGGAATATTCAACCCTTTAAGAGCATGAGTTATTTGATCTATCTTAGATATGGGCCTGAGATGAATATTGTCCCACAGCTCCCATTTTTTTTTTCCCCTGGATGTGAAGGCATTTGAATAAGAAGCTCAACTGAAAATGTTCACATGTAGGCAGAGCACTCTCATCCTGATGCTTATCCTTACATTAGCAATATAGTGATTCTCACTCTACAACTCCCTGTATTGTAAGGACTAATTTCTTCAGAAATATTCACAAACCTAATCCTGGCCTAAAAAGCTCTCTAGTTTGACTGTGAGAAGAACTATTTTTGTGGCACATATGATTACATTCTACCTCTGCCCTGCAGCAAAGCTGCAAACATTTGTGAATTTGCCTGAGGCAAAAAGTTGCATGTTGTCTTCAACATCTGATAATCACTGCCCTGGAGAATGAAAGGTGAAATGGAAGGATATTTGGTGAAACCAGAGAAACATGAGATTCCCCCTCCCTGAACAGAATTGCAAGCAAGAGGACAGATCAGTAGAACTGCAACAACTTATGCCAGTTAAGAATATGAGCCAGAGCCCATTTTTCAAAAATACATTTTTCCCCCCAATAAATGTTAAAGCTAATATAAACAAGAAGACCAAAAAATGTACATTCCCTTGCTACCATGTGACACTGAGGAAATATTCCTGAAAATATTTTCTCAGTGCTCAGACCAGAGCATGTTCTTGATCCCTACAGAATATTTTCAAGGTGTTGGCCCCAAGGATGCTCACAGCATCTATGCAGTTTTGTCTTCTAAAACTATCCAGTAACACAAGAACTTCATTAGAATGAGTGGAATTTATTTGAAGGTGGCATTTGACAGGTACTGGGCATGTCAAACTTTTTCACACTCAGGTTGAAATAGTTACTGTCACTCCCATCACTGACCCTGAAGAAGACCTCATGGCAACATTTTTGTCCCACACAAGTCATTTATATGCTGTCCAGAACACAGTTACAGTTTTCAATATTTAATTCTAGATATTTTTCTGTATACATTTTCATCCCATTGTAGTTTCACCCACATACATACTGACATAATTTAATATCTCACATTTTGTTCCAAAAACAAGAAAAAGGAAAAAACAAAAGGTTACTTATTAAATGGTTAAAAGTGTTCATCACTATGATTTTCCCTCTTTTGCAAATTAAGTATTTTCACAAAGATACTGTTTACAGTATTAAAAAGATATAATTTGTCATGAAAGGTCTTGATATTTTACTAGAAAGACATCTGTATTAAACTAGATGTCAAAAATTCCACTTAATTTTAAGAGTCTGAGGCCCTGGAAAAGACATTTTTTCTCTTTTTACTTGCATAAGGGAATAAAGAATTGCTCCATTATATGGTAAAGCATGTTTAAAAGGAAACTTACCTTGTCTGGATAAAACCGTTCCCATCTCAAAATCTTTGCTCTCCTTGAAGGGAGTAGACATCGTGGTACTTTCCCTTTCAGGCCATTTTCCATTTAACATCAGTTGCAGGATCTCAACTATGAGCACCTATCAATTTTGAGGATTTTTCCTGTTAGGGAGGTGAACTGGACAGGTCTTCAGCAACAACCATGTCTTAAGGTTTGGGAGCTGCCATGCTGGAACTATGTTGGCTCATCCAACCTGGTGTCCTGCCTTCAGTAGTGGCTTGTGCCTGGGACTCCAAGTACACTTCAAGCAGGACACCCTGCTCTGAGAGGGCTTTCTGTGCAGGAAAAGTGCTTCTGATTTCCCAAAGTTTCTATTGGCAGTTTCCAGAATGACAAATTTGACTATGTTCCTCTCTTTTCTATTTATAATTCAGGTTGTGAAATGTCTTCCAGCAATATCTGCATCTGGTGAGTTTAAGTACCTGGAGACAGAGTAATGCAGAAAAGAAAGGAGCTCCCTTCGAAAACTCTAAAGGAAGGAATCTATTCTATCTAAAATTTGTTTGAACTTGAAACTAAAACTATACTACCTAAACAAAAAAAATTCTCCCTAACACTTGTCCCTCTGTTGCCCAGAGAATTTGTGGATGTCCCATCCTTGGAAGCATTCAGGGCCAGGCTGGACAGGGCTCTGAGCAGCCTGGTCTAGTGGAAGTCTCCCTTTACAGTGCAAAGAGGTTGATTTTGAAGCTCAGTCACTGAGCTGGGATATGACAGAACTGTATTAATTCTTGATTCTGTCATAATATCTTAGTGTTATTAGAACTGGAAGTAAAAGTGAACAGTAGAAAATTCAGTGATATTCCCAGTGGAATTTGCTTTTTACCTCCATACCTACACAAAGATGGCCAGGTTTTGCCATGGGTGACCAGTATAGTTTTCAGGCTCCTCAGAGTAAGAAACAACATATATTTCCTTAGCTCCAAACTCAGGAAAATTCAAGAGAATACAATTTTTATACTTAACCTAATTTAAAAACAAATACAAACCCCCACAAACTAACAAACAAACCAACCAAATCTTTGGGTGTTTTGCCATTTAATTAATTCTCATATTTTAATTATATTAAAATAAAAAAAAGACACAACACAATTTTATATATTGTATTTTTTTCCTACTGAAATATATCCCATGAGGAAAAAAAGGGTGCCAGCACATTATTTCTAATGATAAGCTTAGAAATGTACTCTAGGAGGAAAAAAAATCTGAAAACAAATAAAAAAATAATCTAGCAAATGAAATGTGATTTTTGTTTGACATTATACTTGTAGATAGTTATTTTGATATGGATGGAGGTTGGGTTGGAAAATGATGACACACAAGCCACTCAGGTATGTAACTTGCCGAGACATTTCAAGTGAAAAGAAAAATTAAAAAAAAAAAAAAGAAGTTATATTCACTTGCACCTATGAATGTCTTTGAAAAAATTTAGTTCTTTAATCTCTTTATGTATAATTTCTTTTTGTCCTGTAAAATGATAATGTTGTCTCTCTTGACTTTGCATTCTAACAGAATAATTTCAATGTTTAAGACTTAACACTGAGAACATGAGATTCTGGATTTAAGACCTTGAGCTACTACTGGAATGAAAATCATTTGTAAGTATATACCCAAGTGGGAATCTGCTAAAACCTTTTTCTGTCTCTTTAGCTTTGATTCAACTGGAGAAGCAGGATTATTTATCTTCCAGCAGAAATTTTGATTTTTTTTCTGCAATACTTTTTCATACTTTTGCTCATACATCATATCCATGACCAGAATTTTGGTACTAATCAGAAGAATTCCTTGAGGTCTTCCAATTCTAGACATATTGCAAAAAGAAGTTATTTAGCTGCATTTTTTTTAAACAAATGTTTCATGAAAGTGGCTAAACTTTCCCAGCATGGAAAACCAGATATTTATGGAAATATAATTTCAGAAGCTATGGTTTTATTGTAGTCTTTACCTACTTGTAGCTTTGAATCCTGTATTGGTACTGTGCCTAGAAATCTATGGATAATCATGCATGGAAATGACACTAAAAAGAGAAAGAAGAAGTTACAAATAAATATGACAGAAACAGGGAGGCAGAAAGAGGGTGAACACTACAAAATATCAATACAAAAATCAGCAACAAAGAGAAAGGAACACAGGAAATAGGTAGCTCAAGGACCTCATGCTGGGGCTTTTGTTACAGAAGGAAGAGCCTCGGAAGCAAACAGAACCATAAAGTTTGTGCTCAGTATGTGCCTTTAAGCCATTGGCATTAATTAAGATTCTATGGCTTACAAACAATTATGACATAATTAAAGTGAGATTCTTTCTACAGTAAAACAATAAGAAATGACTTTTAGAAACCGTGGGAACTATTAAAACAGCACATCAGTACCAAAATGAGCAATATTTACTAGTATTAACACTATTAAAATGCCTTTTGAAGACAAACTTAGGCAATTATTACTCAGAAAAAACTCACAGTTCGAGATATAGAACAGTGATAATTAAATCCCTTTCTCTATATATCTCTGGTTTTGGTGTTTGACAGAATGAAGTCTTTAAGAAAATCTATTTTAATGGTCTTGAATTAGAAAGATTTTCAAATAGATTGAGTGCACTTAGCAGGAGGTTGTTATCTACTGAAAGCTTCATTATTGATATTATACAGATTAGGGAGATGTTTTAAGGGCCCATCCTACAGAAGCATACACCCATGATATCTAAGTACTGTAGTGCCTTGCAACGTTTCAGAGATCGGATATTGTGTAGTTAGGCTCAGTTCCCAATTATTGTGGCAATTTTGGAGCACAATATGAATTCTTTTATTTATGCTATTAAATGGATTCAGAGAAATATGTTACTTCTACCTTTAAATAATATTTTATTTTCTTTGACATTGTACCTAAACAAACAAATAAAAAAACCCAAAAACAAACAAAAAAAACAAACGAGCAAACTGATGCAATCTGGGCAGAAGAAAATTTTGGGAAAGGAACATAAAAAACCCCAAAACAATGGCAAACCAAAGAAAACTAAATCCCAACACAAATAAAAAAATAAACAAAAAAACACCGAAAGGCAAAACATTTCTTGGTCATTATCGTTTGCATTGCTCATTTACCATCATCTTCAGCACTGGAATATAGTTGCATTAGAAGAGAGAAAATATTTTTCTTAACCGAAATGTAAAAAAAAAACAAACAAAAAAAGAAAGAAAAAGAAAAATTGCTAGAAGAGCTTAGAAAGGCAACAAAGTGGTTCTTGTCTGTGATTGACAGTGGGTGAAGATCTCTATTGCACATATTACAGGGGATTTGACACATGGTGTCATGTCATGTTCTCTTCACAATAAAATTCAGTCCTTGACACTGTTTATTCATTCTGCAACAATTTAATTGAAGAGATGTTCAATAATATTTAAGTAGGGTGATGCAAATTTGGGTTATATAGAAGGGAAAAAGGTCAAAGTTTTGTAAGAATAATAGTAATTTTATTATATTTAGACATAAATGAGAATGAAAAATGTAGATAAGAATCATTATAATAATAATTAAAATACAAAAAATGTGCTTCTGATGTTAAACTTTATGAAATTTCTCTTTCAAAATATTTAATAAGCATGATTTAAGGAAAATAATAATTGAATAAAAAACTTTTTCATACAAAAGTCTTTGGTCACAGTGATTTGAATGTTCCTATTTTTCTGAACAGAGAGGAAGTGATTCATTTCATGTCAGTTCAAAGTCAGAAAGTAGTCATCTCAGCTGCCCTGGAAGCAGTTTTTGTCAAGTTCTTGTAATCTTGGTGTGGGATGATGAGCTGATAAGGCCTGATGGGTTGAGGGAGATGCCTCAGGCCCCTCTGGGGGGTGCTCCCTGCAGAAGCAAACTGATAAGATTAACAAGGGATGGAGTGTTAAGAAATAGCAGTACCTTCTTTTGTGATATCTTCAAGGGCCCACCTCACCTCAAGGCATCTGGATCACACCCCAATTCCCTCCCACCCCGCCCCCCCCCCCCCCAATAGATTGACTATTAGACACACAAACCTGGAGAAGAAAAAAAAGATATAAAAGAAGTGCAGTTTGACTGCAACTTGGGGAGAAAAACTTTCCACCTCTGGGAGGGCAACCTGAGAGCTACCCTGTCTTCCCCATTCCATCAACATTGCAGGGGTAATCAATGGAATTCTTACTTTATTTTTCTTATACCTTGTTAGTTAAAATTTGCTACAGCTCACTGGGTGTATGCATGCTAATGGGAAGTGGCTATGTTTTTTTCCTGTTGCTTTTCTTTTGGGTTATTGAGTGTATTTACTGGTGGTGTTGAACTGTTGTATTTCTGTATAGTAATCTTCTGTTAGCTAAGTTTGCTATGGGAGTGATATACTGCTGGGATGGCCCTTGAAATATGTGTTGTGCCGACATCTTTGAAGGGGGTATTTTGTACAATCCTAAATGTTATCACCGACTAAGTAACCCATATAGTTATTGTCACATATTTGTATTAATAAATGTTATTTCAGGACCTATCGTGAGAAAGGTTCTTTTCTCTTGTTGCTACTGAGTCTGGCCCTCATAGAGGAGTCAAAAATCTTTTCAGACTGTGTTCTGTCCAGAGTTCGGTAGGCAGTGCTGGGTTCATAAAGTTTCAATTACTCCGAGGACGCTTATAGCCATAATTTCTCCCTGGCTTAAGTGTTGGCTTCATATCAGTGGTCAGAAACCCCTCCAACCTGTGTACTGTCAGTTAGGAGACAGACAGTGTTGGGAACATAAGACTCTGACTGTCTGGAAGTGCTTACAGCTAATAACTTCTATTAATACAGTTAAGACTAGAAATCTTTGTATTTCTGTCTCCCTCCTCCCTTTCATGTGACACTTGGTTTGGATGAACTGGCATCTTCTGTTGAATTTTACATCCTATTCTGATTCTCCAGTCTCAATCATGGAAGATTTACACCAGATATAGATCTGAGCCATGGTGACATGAGACATCTATTTAGAAAATTTAATTAGAAATTATGTTGGCTCAAGTGGATTCTGGGCAATTTTGAACAAATTGACAATTCAATATGTTGCAAATCATTTTAATAGTTTGTTTGCTTCAACACAGGGACAGACAGAACTACAATGAACAAACATTCTGATTTTTATGCTACACTATTTCAGGAATGGTATCTCTGTCATGAGAAACCCACTCTACTCAGATTAGAATAGTACAGGACGATCCCCTCACACTGTAAGGGTTTTAAATTCTAACAGTAAGGGAGTGTTGTGCTGCAGAAACAACTGTCTGAAACCCACTAAATTTAATCAAAGTTCCCTCTTCATCACAAAAGACTAGATCTCTTCTGCATATACTTCTGATGAGATGGCTGGTCCAATCAGCCTTTCAAAACTCAGCAAGGCCAGGAGAAGCTCTCATTGAAATTCATGGCTAGAGAACCTCAATATTAGTAAGGTACATCCTATTTGACAGGAGTTAATTCAAGCACTTCTTGGATCAAGCTGGATCCCTGTGTTTTGTTCCTTCAGCCAACAACAGAACACACTATTATTTTTTCAGGTCAGCCCACTCCTTCTTCAGAGACTATACCTTCCTGAGAGCTTTACAACACCAGAAATTATGTGTTTGTTCTTCACCGACACAGAGTTTTAGTTTCAGCTCTGTTCTAGTAGAAGGTGTCCCTGCCTATGCCAGGGGGTGGGAAGTAATTGACCTAAAGTCCCTTCCAACACAAAATATTCTATGATACTATGATACCATGCTAGTGAAACATGGAGCTCCCTAGCATGACCTAGTAACTTCATATAATAACATATTCTTTTTCTGCTACTAGGTCTCACTTATTCATTGTAACTGCTTCTAACTAGAACTGTTAATCTGGAAAAAAAAAGTAGGGGATGTAGTTTTCTCATAATTTATAATTAGGAAATTTGAGAAGTTGGCAAAAATATTGTTACATGAAAATTGGCCAAAAGAGTAATCATTGGCCTTATAATCTTATCAGTGAACTCAAAGCTTTACTCTGCTTAGTTGGGATTTTTTGCCTTCATTTTTTTTTTTTTGGCTGAAGCAAAGAAGTTCTGAAACTTTCTGTAGCTGGCTGGATAATTTCCCAGGTAAAGTTCTTTCTTATTGCAGAAGTTGAAAGAAAAGTATCTTGCACAGATTTCTTTTAGAAAGTAGGGCATTTCTGGAAAAAACAAAGAAACAAACAATTGTGGTGAAGACCATCATCTTAGTTGGCGATAGTGCATATTGTCTGTATCTAAAATATGTCAATCTACAAAATCAAATAGTGGGTTATTTCCAAGGCAATGGTTGCTATTGGCAAATTAAACACAGAGCCTTCATTGCAATGCAGGCTGCATTAATGGGCTACCATTAATTGGGCATACCATAGATAAATGTCTAAGGATCACATAAATTTATTAAAGTTAAAATCTCCTCTCTCCTCATTCTTCATAGCATTCTTCATTCATTTCTCTCACCTAATGCAAGGAGATCTTGTTAAGAATTATCTTAATATATATTTAATCACCCAGGAAATCACATGATCTCAGAAGGAAGTTGGTCCTCTGAGTAGAATAGGATGCCATGGCCATAAACAGGATTGAGGTGATTCAAATGTACTAAAATGCCTCTATAAAAAGCATAAATAAATCACTCAAAACCCTTCAGCCTTTCCCTTTTTTGTGCACTAGCAACTTAAAATAATGGTAATCTACAATAGTATGGGAGCCAGGACTTTGACATTTATAGTATTATGCAGAAAATTCACATCTGGGTATAATGTCTCCCCATTGTTTCTTTGCTCATATTTTCTATTTGAACTCCATTTGCCAAGATGATGACTCCTCAATTCATTAGAAGTGTTTCATTCAGTCCCACAGACAAATAAAAGTGAAAACAAGTCATGTTGAAATTCTTCTTACATTTCTCCCTTTATTTGGTGCATAGAAAATCATTCGCCAGGGAATTTCTGCCCTTGGCTTCTGAACTTCGTTCAGTAACTGGCTCATCATTCTTGTAAAAGAGTATATTAGCACATACAGAACAGGAGTACATTAGCAATCATAATTTCTTTCAGGTACTAAAGGTAGTTCATTTTGTTGGTGCAAAAAGCCTCAGGTGTTAAGTAGGTGGTATAAGAGCTGGAAAAGGAAGCCATAAATAATTTGAAAAAAAATAATTAGGCATAGCTACATGGAGGTTTAGCAGTGATTTCCATAAATGGACACCCTGCATATTGAGTTAGCTGATGTTACTTTTTTCCTGTGATAAACCATAAAACCTCAGATTCAACCATTTTCATAGCTAATGTTTTGCATATCCTGTAATATAATGTATTTTTTTTAAATCACTACAGATGGGGGAATGCAATGGCTCATGAAATTGGTGAGGGAATATAAGGTCTTTGGATCAAATCTGCTCTTACACAAGCATGAGTTTGTAGTTATAAGACTGAAAACTCCAATCCTCTGGAACGAGGCAAACCTTAAACCTTGCAAGAAGGTCAGTGAGAAAAAAAATGAAAGAAGAAATACATTTTCTGTCTATCCTCTTTGCATAGGTAAGCAGCAGAGCCTCAGCTATTTCCAGCATAAATGAAACCTTGGTGAGAACTCTCTTTAGGTACCCTGACAGAGATGAGTTGCAGCATTAACAGATGTTGCTTGAGCATGTTCAAATTCCTTATTCTCTGTTCACTTAGAGGGGGATTAAGGTTTGGGCAGATAGACTGATATAGGTCAGTTTGGCATGGCTAGTATTTGTAGCATCAGGTTTAGATTGAACTGAGATTGATTGAACAAGGGTTGGACTTGGTGATCCTTGTGGGGCCCTTCCAATTATGGCTTTTCCAGGATTCTTTGATTACCTTCACATCTGTGATACACCACAAATACTGCAAGCCAGGATCTGACTGAAATACAGGAAACAGATTTTTTAATGATGATTTGTATCTGAATACCAGTGGGTTTGCTGGCCTAAAAAGGATATTTATTTCTTGGCTTTAAAGAAAAGAGGTGACAATGGACACCAAGTTTTGCCTTTTTTTTTTTCTTTCCAAAAAAAGTAATACACTTCATTTCATCTGGTACCTGGGTTTTTTCTTTATTTTTTCCTTTTTTTTTTCATAAGAGCTAAAACAGCTTCTTATCTCCAAGAATCCCTTCATTAGCAGAATTAAAGCCATGGACAAAGGCCAATTATTAATTGTGATCACTATTTTGCTTTATCAGATGTAATAATGTCTTTTTAAAATCATTTCTAGAAATTAGAGAAACTAATTAAATAACCTAATAGTGTCTCCTGAGTGGCCTTTATGAAATCCTTTTCACAGTCCTTTGGCTTGCAGGCATATACTCATGTTAAAAAAATACATGCAGCTGTAATTAAATCTAATTGGAGTCCTCTAACACTACAGGCCTGACTGAGTGCGTCTGAAGTCAAAGGGAGTCAGCTGAACTTTGAAGTCATGGATCATTCTGTAACTCAACAGAGAATTCAGCCTGCAAGCCTTCCCAAGCATTGGTTTCAAGCCTTCCATTCCCCATGGCTGGGAAGCTGTCCATCAGCCCTGAGTAAAGAAGAAAACAAGCAAGTAGATAAGGAAGACTTGTAAGAAGGGAGTAAGAGAAGCAAGATGGAGATAATGACAGAAAAGATTAATGCACTGGTTCTTACCCATTTGTAAACAGTCATAGGTCTTCATGAAGATCCTCTCAACAAGCCCTCCTGAAAAAAAATTCAAAATTTAAAAAAATAGAAAAAAGAATGACAGAAAAGAAAGAGTCTCCCTCTCTCCAGCTGTTAACTGGTCAATGTCCCTTTCAGTTCGCTGGGAAAATTTTGATATAAGGGGCAGTCTGAAAAACTACTCTGGTTGTTCTAGGCTGATGGACAAACCTACAAAATTTCCACCACATTCCTGCACAAAGCAGTTCAACATCATGCAGCTATCTGTAATGCACTGTTTAGAATATTCCATTTGAAGAAGGGGAAAAAAAAGGTGTAATGTGGTGATATACAAGTGCATTTGTCATTCCAAAAGAAATAGGTCTTTCCAGATGAGGAGAGAAATTTGTCATTGGGGAAAGGCCACAGGTCACTTCTTCCAGCTGTACAGATCAACATGAACCTTGCTAGTGCAAGAGCAGGCATTCATCATCTGTTTAAAAAATAAACAAGGGAAAAAACAAAAGGATATCTGAAAAGTGAAAGAAATCAGTCTAGAAAATGTTGATAGTGTCACCAATATCATTCATGTAAAAACAAAATGCAACAGCTGCTGCAATGCTGTCCTTCTTCTCATTGGTATATATGCAAGGAAAACAGGAATTCTTCCTCTGAGAAATGCATGCACAGAAATACACACACCAACAAGTTAACAAGACCTTAACTGGGTATTTTATTCTGACTGGTTAGGAGTGAGCTGCACATTGTGTCAATTTTTCATTTAAAACATTGAAGTAAATAAATAATTATAATGAAATAAAGTAATTTAATTTTAAAAAGGGGAAAAGAAAGAAAAAGCTTTATTTACCCTGGTAAATAAAGGGTAAAGATTCTTTTATCTGAATAAACAGCCACTGTACAGGACCACTGTGTGATCCATGCTGTAGCTGTACAATACTCTAAGAGTTGTCCCTCTAAACATTTCCACCCATCTTCAAGTGACTGGAGGATGCCTGAGCATCTCACACTCATTCTCCAATACCTGCTTAAATCAGACTCCACCAGCTGCTTAAATCAGACTCCACCAGCTGCTGAAATCTATGAAATGACTGGTGCTTTACACAGAAATAAAAGAGATATTAGTTTGGTTGCTGCAAGCTCTACAAGTATGCCAGCACCAAAGCAGTGCAAGCTCTGAAGTCCATTTTATTTTTCAATAAATACATAGGAAAAACAGCCCATGTTTTAAGTTTCAGCAGCTGTGAGCACTATTGCAGTCAGTTCTGGAGTTTGTTGATTTATAGCTAATTTATGCTTCAGAAATATGACTCCAGGGTCATTCCTGGACTGCTTTGTCCAAGTAAAGCTGAAGAAAAGAGTGAAAAGGTGACTCTGGGACCATGCAAAATGAAGTGTGGGGTTTCAGGCTGCACAGTGACCTGGAAGAAAACTGTGAGCTGCCTGACAGGGTCCAGAGCACAACCTAACATCACCCGCCTCACTGCCCACAGTCACCCTCAGCCACTCCTTGAGGCATGCAGAGATCACACTCCCCTAGCGTAGTTTCATTCCGCTTTATTTGTCAGTAAATTAATCCAGCCAGGATGCTGAACATCTCCGAAATCTAAATTTCTACTTAGCATCCCACAAGTGCATTCAAATGAGATGCATTTTTAGGTGGTCAAAAGTGAGGTCTGTCCACACACTTGCCAGATATATATCTAAGACATGTAAATGCAGAGTGCCAAATAAACAATTATAGATGGAGATAAAAAATGTGAAGAATAAACAAGGGTACATTTACAGAAGGGGGAAGATCCAATCCCAGCATTTCAAACAGAAGCTCTTGATAAAGGTATGATGGTCTGAAATGTTTGTGATTCATGAGCATGCAGTCAGCAATGTGCTGTAAGAACCAGGCATGAGGCTTGGGCTGGAATGCTCCACCTTGTTGTGGTATCAAATTTTTAACAAAGATATTGAAATCGGATAGACAAATCAGGAACAAGAAATATCACATGGAGAAAATTATTTGTGTTGTTGTTACTCCAAGGACGAAAACTGTTAAACTTACTTCTAAGGAATTCAAGAATGCTCTTACTTGAGTATATCAATAAAGTCTTTGAGAAGATAAGTGAAGAACTGATGTGTCCCCAGAGAAAAGAAACTGGACTTAGGCAGGGTGAACGGGCCTCAGATGTCCAGGTCATATATTTGCCTGATTCAACAATTTCTAGCAAGATAGTCAATACTGAGGAAGCCTCCACTTCTTAGCCAAATGCAGGTGACAGTCCATTTTTGCTACCCCCTTACTTCTTTACCTCAAAGCACTACTTTGAGGACAATAAGCCTAATATATGAGCTTAACTTTATATTTCCATCTTTGCCAAAGATCTAGCTGCCTGATAGTATGAGACCATGGGATACATACAATCTCTAAAATGTTTGTTTTCTTAACTTCTAGAAATACATGCACACCTGCCCCTTCATCCTTTCTCCTCTTTCTTTCTCAGACAGATACAAAACCAAAATCTTATGTTAGAATAGCATCATTGAGGTTGCAAAGTCAAGCTTGCAGAAATTAGAGAATGTGAAAATTAAGTTTTCCTCTGAACCTTAATTAGCTGAAGGTGGCAGGCACCCTGTGGATAAAATAGCATGTGATCATGTAATTAAAGACTGTGCCATAATGCCCCCACACAAGGGTGCCAAATTAATGTTGCACAGGCAAACTTAATTCAAGCATTCCCTAACTTGTTTTGAGAGCTTGACTTTGCAACCTTAATAATGTCCCTTTAATGCAGTTTTATGTGTGTAATTTTAGACAGAACTATCTTAAAGAAGCTTTTGGTCTGAAATATTACTGCCACTGAATCTTATTTAGACTCATTATAATATCATGATTTCATGGCATTTTAATTTATATTGCGTTATTGGGCTGTTAACTTACTTCCACTACTCAATTAGGTTGACAATATTGTTTCACTTCTAATGTGCTTCTCTTGATATTCAACATATTATAATTATTAGAAGGCTATTTAGATTTACCTAGTTGAATGTCACCATGTTAGCTACAGACCTTGATAGTAAAGAAATTATCTTAATACAGTCATATAAACATGTTTACAAACTTTTCAAGAGCATTTTAAGAACATAATAATACGAAATAATAATAAAAAGGGTAAAGTAAGACTGCATCTAACATAAATAGAGTCTGACATTAATCAGATCTTTGATTATTTGATGATGAACAGTTGAGAATATTGCATGCATGTTTTCACTGGTATCCCTTATAACTTCTCATAGTGCCATGATCATTTAATAAATCTTTGTACATTGAATAATTTTATAATAAATATTCTTTTAATTATCCTTTTGACTATCAACTCCTTGTCGTTTGAAGCAACACCTCTAAATTCAGATACCTAGACTCAGAAAGCTGCACTGGATGTGCTTTATTTGAAATGCTGTGAGCTGGAGATATCTAAAATAACCTACAATAGCATATGCTTTTTAAAATGCCTGTTTCTGCCTATTGATTTCATAGGATACCAACACAATAAGTTAAGTACTAATTACTGCTGAGATCCAATCTGATCAGTCTTCTGAAGATTGATTCCTTATGGATCTCATTCATTAGAAGAAAATATTTGGAACAGCCCCTTCCCATTTAATCTTTCTTTAACGGTTTAGACAGCAGGTTTGTCACTAAAGTTTTTTTCATTCTGAGTGAGGAATGCAAGCAATAACCTGGCTTGTTGTTTGGGTTTTTTTTTTTGGTTTTTCTTTTTTTAATTTAATAAATAAATAACATTAAAAAGAATTTTTCATCTTGGAGGGGTCTCTCATGACTTTAGCAGATTTGGGAAGCCTGAAATATAACAGTGTTCTTAACAGGAGGAAAGTGAACAGCTTTCTGGAGCAATCTATCCTAAGTCTCCATATTTGATAAAAATTTAGAAGTTGGAAAATACATTACAGTCAGGGCAACTTCATCAATTTCAGCTAGGCCCAACTTACATGTAAGTTTTATGTAGAAACAACATTTTAAGGAATTTAGTCCAGAAGTTTCACACCATGCTGTTGCAGCATTCAATTATCTCATTTTTAATACTAATTTTAGTAGTGCCTTCAGGAACAAAAAAGTTATTCAGTTCCTCCCTGGAGTTTTAAACATACACTGCATATATAGTTAATAATATCAGGTGCCTTCCTCAGTAATCAATTAGCAAAGCTGTACCTGTGTGAGGAGGTGTGTGAGAGGGAGCTTAACACACTTAATTTTGCAGTGCAAGTTAATAGCTTTCTTCCTTTAATTAATTTTGCTGCTAGTCAGAGATCACCGTAATTGGTATATATCCAAAAGCAAGGATTAGCAGAGTGGACCAGACCACTGGCCTGTTTATTTCAGCAGTTTGTTACTGAGACCAGACAGTTAAAGAAATTCAGAAAGATGGTAGTGTAAACCCTGTAATGAACAGCTGCCATGTAATTTCCTTTAAAGCTCATATCTTCCTCAAGCTTTTTGTGTTTGCTTGCATAACGTTTTGCAAGCAATAGAGAGTTTGGATTCGTAGCAGTCCAAACACAACTAGTTCTTCTCTAGAATCCAAATAAGCACCTTTTTGCAGATTATACACCTTGAATGTACACCTGTACTGAACATGGCTACACGGCTGGTTTTTCAAACTTGGATAATTTAAATTGACTGATTTAAATTTTAGGGAATGTTTTCTTCATCCTTCTTGGGAAATCCTATGAATTTGTACTCTCCTATCACATGGTTACTCTCAGAGCCACATGAACTTCCTAGTATCTCCTCGGTAGTGATGGACAATATAGGAGCACCATGAACACTAATTCTAAATAGTAGAAGGGGTAAAAGGTAGTTTGGGGGGTGGGTTGGCAATTTGCATGACAAGAAAAAATTCATGAGTGCCCTGTGCCAATATCACAGAAGGAACAGAAAGTAGATGGCTAAGGCACGTTTTATCACCACCTTCCCACTGATAGTCATTATTTCCCCTGCTCCACCACCATTTACTCACCACACTGAGAACACTCTTCCTGATTCTTCTCATCCTATTTTTGACTTTGCCTTCTGTGTTTGACTCCAGTCTCACAAGAAGTCTCAAACCTATATTTTCGGAGGTGTTCAGCAGCCTAAAGAGCAGATCTGAACTCCACGTAAAGGGATGAGTTGAAGAAAGATCCACAGCTCCTCACCTGAAGAGTAATTTTTACTTTTTTTTTTTTTACCCTTGCTGCATTTCTCCTCCCAGCCCCATCCCATGGGGTCAATAAAGGAAGTTTCCCCTTCTCTCCCACTAATCATCTCTGACATGAACTTGGAAATCTTGTCTATGAGAATCTGCCTGTAATATTCTAGGGCAGTCTCAAGGAGAAAGATGCAGATACAGCACCTTTGAACAGTAAGATCTAAAAGACTTGCTTAGTGTTGTTTTTCTTTACTATTTTCTAAACAGGAAAAGAACGAAGGCCAATATCAGTGAATAAAAACAATTTTAATAAATAAAAAAAATCCTCTGTTATTTCTTAACAGTAGGAGAGAGTCTCAGCTTAAAGTTATGTGCTTCCTTTCATGACAGGGCTCTCATCAGCACTCTGTAAACTGCTGGACCAAATTCTCCACTGTGATTTCTTTGGGGTTGTGAGAAAGGAGAATTTAGCTCCCTGTTGATAGATGGCTGGCTGTGTATGTGGGAGGGGGCTGAGGGGAAGGCTGTTAATTAAATTTGAAGGCAAGATTCTGCTCTTTGCAGCTGAATTAAAAATAAAATACCAATTGAAGTTTAATTACTGTCTTTGCTTACTTGTGCATTCAAACTTGAAAGATGACTTCACACTCTGTTTTTAAGCTACTGTGGCTCAGAGACGATTATGGAGTTTGAGTGCTATGTGACACACAGTCTTATCAAATACCCCATGCTACCACAGAGGCATTTATGCTGTTGATAAGGTAGTCAGCAAGTAAAGTCTCTGGGCCAAATTCCTGCAGCATAGGAAAAATGCAAATAGGAAGAGGGCCTGCTTTAGGAAACCCCAGGCTCCTGTTGGCCTCAGTTTAGGTAATGATTACTCATTAACCAGTAGCAGTTATTCATTACTTGTTAACTATGAGATAACTATTGCTGTCCTGCAGTGGGAGAAAAGATTTAATTAAGACTAAATAAGAGGAAGAAAACCTGAAAGTACTTCTGAAACAGTGCCTTCCACCCTTTCTCTCTGTGAAACAGGGATGTTTTGCACTGGAAAGGCTGAAAGACTATTGACTGTATAAATGTTGTTTCTCTAAGGAAGAGGAGAATGTAAAGTATTATAATTAAATGCTTTTATATTAACATTTGCTAGTTAGTTGTATTTCTTGTGGTGCATTTGTTTACTCCCTCTTCTGCCTTCTAAAACACAAGACTTGCATTATTTTTAATATCTCTGACCATCATTCCAGAAATATCCTCTATAGATTCTACCTGGAATAAAGAGGTTTTCTGATTAATGTGATGAGTTTAACCTGTCTGAGTGCCAGATGCCTACCAAAGCCACTCTGTCACTCCCCTCCTCTGCTGGACAGAGGCTCATGAGGCAAGATAAAGCCACGGAGAGAGAACTCATCAGTTACTGTTGTGGACAAAACAGTCTCGACTGGGGGAAATGAGTTTAATTTATTTCCAATCAAATTAGAGAAGGGTAATGAGATGGAAAACCAAATCTTAAAACCCCTTCACATCTCCCTCCTTCCCAGGTCTACCTTCTGTCCTGATTTTCTCAACAACATCTTCCCATGCAGTGGCACAAGGGGATGGGGAGTGGGACTCTGGTTAGTTCATCACACACTGTCTCTGCTGCTCCTTCCTTCACAGGGGTTAGGCTCTTTGCATCCTTCCCCAGCTCCAGTGAGGGGTTGTTCCAATGGCAGAAACTCCTCACAGGCTGCAGTTCTTCACAAACTACTCCAGTGGGATCTATCCCATAGGGTGGAGTCTTTCAAGAATGGGATATTCCAGCATGGATTCCTTCTAGAGAGTCAGTCCTTTAGAAGCAGTCTGGTCCAGTGTGTGTCATCCAGGAGGTTAGGAATCCTGCCAGTAAACCTACTCCAGTGTGGGTTCCCCTCTTCATGGGGCCACAGATCGATCCAGGAGTAGTGAAGACTTCCCACGGAGTCACAGTCTCCTTTGGGCATCCCCCTGCTCCATCGTAGGGTCCTTCACGGGCTGGGAACAGATCTCTGCTCCTCCATGGTCCTCCATGGGCTGCAGGGGCACAGCTGCCCCACCATGGCCTGCACCACAGGCTTCAGGGGAATCTCTGCTCTGGGACATAGAGCACCTCCTGCACTTCCTTCTGCACTGATCTGGTGTCTACAGGGCTATTGCTCTCACATGGTTTCACTACTCTCCTCCTGGTGCTGTTGAGTACATTTTACCCTCCCTTCTCCACTATGTTACCCTAGACACACCACCACGCTTTGTGATGGACTTGGCCTTAGCCGAGGGTGGATGAGACCTGGAACCAGTTGACATTGACTTCATCAGACAGAGGGGAATCTTCCAGCAACTTCTCAAAGAAGTCACTTCTGTAGTCCCTCTATTACCAAAACCTTGCCACACAAAAAGAAAATAAAGAATATTAAGGAGTTTTAAGCACTCAGGTAAGGAGGAAAAAAAAAACCAAAACCCAACAAATGCGAGCACTAAACCCTTCTGAGTTTCTTTTATGAAAATCTTACCCTAGGGTGCTGTGATGTTTGAGTAAGGGTGTCAGACCTGGTACCACACACTTCTTTACTCCCTTGACTGTCTGGCTCTCTGCCTCTCCTGTTTAGTAATTCATTGGAAGCTTATGTGGAGTTGGTGGCCTATAGCTATAGTAAATCAAACTAATTACATTTCCACTAAAACTGAAAATGTCTGCAGTGGATGTTTTTCCTTTTTTTTTTTTTTTCTTATTTAAAGTACAGACTGTTAATATGTCTTTAGTTAGTATAAATTATACCTTTAATGTAAAGCTAAACTGAAGCAATCACAGTTGTTCAACTGCAGCAACTGCACAGTCCAAACCACATTTACAATGCTGACTTGCTAGATACCTGTTCATCTAAGACCATAAAAAAGACAAGCAAATGATCCTGAAAAACATGATGCAGGAAATCTATAACCTTCTAGAAAGCCAACTACAAGCAGGGCAAGATCCAGTGGGTTGTCTAAACTTATAAATCATGCCCTAGAGAACTGTTCAGTTTATCCTAAAGTTCACATACATTTTGCAAGAAGAACAGCTTTCCAGCATTCATTAACTTTGCCAGGCTTGATTCAGCTGTGCACAGGCAGATGTTTCGTACCACTTCAGATACAATGGGATGTTTTGTCTGTCCTCGGTTGACAGTCCAGGAAATCATAGTCCAGTATTTGCACATTGTCTGTCAGCTGCTCAGCCCATAGTATCTTGGGATGTTCTTAGCAATGCCAGACACACACCTGTGGGCAACTGAACTGATGATATCAATGACTTCAGTGATGGGAAAGATACTGAAGTGTAAGAAGAAGTGTATATCTGGAATACTTTAACTTATGAGTTTAACCTCACCCCTCATTTCCACAGGTCTTCCTTGGGCATCTTTTGACCAGTGGACAATCCACTAAAAATTACATACTCACAGAACCTGGACCCACATTTAAGATGTTTGTAGATACTTAAAACTTTCTGCCTCCACTGTAATGATCTATCCTACAGCTGGCTTTCTCCTGTTTGAGAGATCTGGGGATCCCCTTTTTAGGGTAAAAACATACCCTGTATATTTGATGTTCATTTCCATCATGAGAAATGCGTTGTTCTTACAGTCATCTTTTAGGTTTACACAGGTTGTAACAATTAAAAAAAAAGAAGAGATGAAACATAATTTTTCAATACTTTCAATGGCATTTTTTAACTGGTAACATGCATAGATAATTTGAAAGTAAAGACAATCCTTTCAGTATATTAGACTAATCAAATACAAAAATTTCTGTCTTTCTGTGAAATAGTTAATGTTTGGAACAGAGAAGATAATTCAAATGAAAACTATTGTGTGGAGTTAGTTTAACGATATGCAATTTAAAAATGTAGCAATTATTTTTGGTCAGTTTCTTGCAATCTGCAAGGTAATTTTTTTCAATTTATTTGGAATTAGTCAAGTGCAGTGTTGAAAAGGCAGAGTGAATTGATGTTAGATAGTTTTAGGAAGATGTAATTGTCTGATGATTTGTAAATAGCCAAGCTTTTCAAAAAAGTAATTTAAATGTTATGCTGACAATTTTGTTCAGTTTGGTGTACTCTGTAAACTTGTGAATCCAATTTTTAGCCCTCATTAGCATCAGATTTCTCTTTGCGCTGCTAAATGATTGTAGGTATTTCTTATGTGTGCCCAAAGCATTTGTTGCTGAACTTTTACTGATTCTCAGCCTTCATAAAGAGCATACAGTCAAGTTGTAATCAAAAGTACTTCTGTTTTCTAGTGTCATAATCTAGATATTCTGTCAGCAGAGACAACTTAACCAGTTCTCTGATATATTTATAGTCATGCACCATAAGTGACAATGATGAGTTCAACTCAAAAACTAAGGCAGTTTTTAAATTCTTCCTTTTATTCAGGTTTAATCGCTTAACATATTTTTTTCAATTTTACCTGGTATTCTCTGAACCATAAAATTTGAAAAGTTCACTGCCATGTCCTGCCCTACCCTTCCCTCCAATAGTTAAACAAAACACACACCCCCACACCCACACACACACACAGATACACACATAAATAAATAAAATAAAGGAAAAAGGTATTCACAGCTGATGCAGAACTCCTAACACAAAAGAACTTGACTCTCTGTGTTTTCAGAACTACTAATAGGTTTACTACGATCTCTTGAAATGAGAGTTAATGTAGGTTTCAATTTTGTGTGATGTTTCTGCATTCACACATTCCTGCATGCATTTCAGTATTTTATTATAACCAGTAGTACTGTACTGAAAGAATACCAAAATATAAATATAAATAGCAAAACTAGGTAACATTATAAAAACCAGTATTTCTACTCTAATCTTAATAAATCTTTATTGCTTATATACATTCTGAAACTGAATTTTTATGATAGAATTACTACTGGACTCCTCCTGGGTCACCAAGCAGCTCTAAGTCATTATTCTAACTTGGTTAGAAAGAAGTCAAAAGGGATGGAAGACTTGTGGAAGTTGTAAAACATAATGTGAAATGATTTAAAATAAAGAGGTAGGCACATAGGATAAATATGGAAAAGGAAGAACGTTGGGTGATCCTTTGATTTGGAAGCACCAAAAAAGCTTGGGAAAGGTTTTTAAAAAAGAAAACTCACACAATCTTTTAACTGTCTCTGCTAAAGAGTAGCTTGTCCATTCTGAAACTCAAAAATTAAATGAAAAAAGAACTTTTGTCTAAAAATACTTCTTAAAAAATTAAACAACAAGCCATTCTAAAGAAACCAATCATGTCCTTTAAATAAAAGGTTTTGGAATTTGCTGTGAGTTTTTATAAAAAAATCACTAAAATATACTAATATTTCAACAATGAAGCTTATGTTTTTGGAGTTCCACCTTCTTGATGAAAAATATTTTGACAAGAGAATTAAAAAAAATAATTTTGTCTTAGTAGAAAAGAAGAAAAATACAATGGAAACTCCTGCTGACCATTTCTACCAGCAGGTGGTTGCTATGTGCCATTACTCATCTGTAGTACATATGTGTCCATCTGAACACAGGTCTCCTTGAAGTTCATGAAGAGAAATAGACTTTTTGAGGAAAATTTAGCTTCTTTTGGTTTAGGAAAGCAATTAAGAGATGAACTGTACCTTGTATTGTTTGTTACATCTCTCTATTACTTTGAAGGTATCTCATGGCTCATACCCTGAAGAGTTCACTAGGTAAAGATGTCTGTGTGTTAAAACTCTAGACTTAAAGGGCATGTCTTTATCACGAAAAAATTGAAAGATTATTCTAAATTTATAACCACTGGGGTAAGTTTAGCATCTAAAATAGTAAAAAAAAAGAAAAGAAAGCAAGGAAGAAAAGCAAGCAAGCAAGAGAGAAAAAGAAAGAAAAAGAAATAAAGAAATTATTTGAATAATTTCAATATAAGCTGCACCTACCCTGTCAAGGAAAATACTAGCTAATAAAATGCACTTTCTCATAGCAGAGAAAGCCCTGAAAATTCCTAGGAGTCACAGAAATTCAAACAGTACATCAGGCATTTTCATCACCTGAGAAAGACTCAATAAACTGCATAAGGAGTTCTAGACTCTTTGTCACAGATACCTCCATATCAGGAGTGCAAAATTTCTTGATAAAGATGCTAAACATACACAAAAAGGGTTAAATAACCAGGGGCAGCTCTGCTGTGCAAGAAGTGAGGGACTCTGATTAGGCAATGTCTTAAAAATTAGAAAATAAATGTTCAATAATCTGTTTCTTGTTATGTTTCTTCCACATATTACTTCCTTATATAATACACCAAGTTGGTCTGGAAGAGTTTGATGTTCCAGTTACACAGCAGAGGTCTGACAGCCCCTATTGTATTGAAGAGTATTACCTTAAGCATCTGAGTAATAAGCTTGTAGTCAGAAAAAGAAAAAAATAATCTAGTTCTCACCATTTAAATTCTAGGTAAATTATTCACTATTCTGACTTGAGAGCACCAGGTCTAAACCTGTTAGACCATCTTCTAAGGTGAGAGCCTGTCTTTCCAAACAAATGCCACTGCTTGAGTAAAGCACTGGGAACAGAGAGCAGCTAGGTTTCTTTTAATTTTCTGTCTTGTGTTTTAATTAGAGTTGTCCAAATCTTCCTTTCTACCCCTTCTTTCATATTCTCTGTCTCTCCACTCCTAATATTGTAAAGCACATGAACCTCTCATATATATGCTTGTATATATATGTATATAAAACCACACACACACACACACACACACACACACACACACATATATATTTATACACATATATATGTATATATATATACATATATATATATGTATATATATACACACATATGCTGCAGGTATCACTGCTCTGCTGTTATATTCTACTGCATTGAAGAAAATGAATCTTTTCAAACAGGTGAATTTTCCAGCAGAAATGGACCAAACATACTCAGTTCATTGAATAGAAAATGTAATGGTGATCTAAACCTATTACCTTCAATGGAGTCTGTGACATTTTCTTCAAGCATATTGATCTGCTGAAGAGAGAGGTGGGGGACCGAGGGAGAAAGGAAACTTTAGTTTTTTTACTCACTGAGTTGCGTCAGTCATTGTAATGCTAGTCACAATGCATAAAAGGCTGATAGAATCAACAGAGCTAGTTCTTCTACAGAGGCTGCAATAAACACTTCTGTAAGGCAGAATTAGAAACCTCTTTTAGAGTAAACTCTACATATATTTTAAAACAGACAGAAATAATCTTCATTTTCTTCTGCTCCGCTCCAAAATTTCTCCTTGCACAACAGTCTAACTTCAAACATACCCCATGCTTGTCCAGTGGTCCATTCTTCTTTTGTAATTTGTAATACGTTTCAGCTAGTTAATCACATTTCTCCCCATGCATATCTCTTTCTACTAGGGTGTTAATAGAGACTGAACTAATTTCAAGTCTTATTTAACCTAATTTGGATTGGCAACATGTCTAGCAAGGGGTAACCCCCCCCCAAAAAAAAAAATCAAAAACATCACCAGCCTGTTTGTTGTATATCATTTAGGTTTATTTTTTAATATATTTTACTTTATTTTCTTTTATTTTAATTTGCTGTAGAATCATGTCTCTAGAGATTAGAAAAGCAGCAGAGAATTCTGCCTCATTATAGAACTGACATTTGTGCTGTTGCTGTTAGGGTTATGCCAGTGCCTCTATTGTAATGCAATTCCTCAGTTTTACTGAATAAAATAGCCACTTATTTGGAATTTTTTTTTTTACATGAACAGTGTGGATTCAGGTTTTGTTGCTACACTTGTTACAACAAGATATTCCATCTTTCCATTTTACAGTTTTGGGTTTGAATATGCTGCAAATATTTTTGTATTTAAAGAATATTAGTAAGATTTCAAACTATTACTTTGCTGGCAACATTAGCAGTAGTTATAGAAGACACATTAACATTCTTTGGCATGACCACAGTGCTAGTAAAGTTCTTTAATATTATCATAATATTGAGTCCATTTATTTTGGCATTATCTTAATTTGATCCATTTTGTGCCTTGTCCATGGTATATATATATTTTTCATTTGTGCCAGTGCATGAAGCTATTGCATTTTGTTGTAATCTGAATGTTATAATCTTGCCTATTACTTACAAGCAATCTGCTGCTACAGTTGTTCCTAGGTGTTTTTATAAACTAATTTAACATCTGTTTGTAGTATATAACTGTATCAACTTACAAATGGGCAATAGAACTAAGCATTGTTGAGAATTACTATGCAGATAGATGGAGTCACATAAGTAAAGTAAAAACCACTCCGTATTTTATTGTAACTTCCTAAATAAGCTTTGTTATCAAGATTATTTTATTTTCAGTAGGGCTTCTGAATTTAATGGTTAGGTTATTTATAATAAAGTATCAGCCAATATGTTTTATTTGGAAATAAATAATTAAATAATTTGAATCATAGTTAAATTAAGTTTTAAAGTTCCAAACCATTCTTTATCCATAATGTTATTCTGGGATCTGAAGGTATATATGCAGTACATGTTAGCAAGTTAACAAATGTAAAGTGGGAGTTTAAAAATTGCTCTGAATCATTAGAAAGATTTAATTAAGATACAAAGCCTGCAAAATTGTCTAGGCTGCACTGAGAGTGGAATTTAACCCAGCCCAGCCTAGAGCACTGAATGTATGTGCTACAAACACATCCATTCAAATCTGTTTATTTACCTTGGCATATTTAATAGAAAAAGACATTGTTTATCTCTGTTTATTTCCTTTGAGTGCATTCCTTTGAGTGTTTCTCTTCAAATATTTGCCAAAACTGGTCCTGCTACATGTTTTAAGAATTGCATCCCTAGCAGAGATAAAACAGGGGCTCCTAGATGTCCACTGAGGTTGAGGTCTTGTGTACCAACATGTTACATATGTAAAAACAATAAGGTATTTCCCCAGTGAGGTGAAAAGAGATAGGAATTGGTCTCTGTCACTTTGGAGATAAGGGTTGATGTACAGAGAAAGATGATTTGTCAAGGGTCACACATGTCTGTAAGGGCAAGGACGAACGGTAATCCTTAAATTCATATGTACTCCACTTCCAAAACATGGCACAGAGGTGTGAAGGAACTACTCAACCTACCATGTTCCCATGATTGTATGTCTTGGTTAGTGAGAATTCCCAGTATACAGGACTTAACAAAAATGAGACATCAGGACTAGAGTACTTCTGGAGACGAGATGTGGCAAGCAGCTGCATTAGCTCACAGCTCTAGTTCAGAAAGAGAAACATGTTCTGCTCAGCTTAGTCTCTAACAGTCAGTGTAAAAGAGCTACAAGATTTTATTCAGCAGAAAATGCCTATTCTATGTTTTTTCTCAGATAAAGGTCTGCTCTGTGTTGGTTATCATCACTGACTAGGTAGTACAAAAAGTAATTCAAGGATATTTTGGAGGGCATAAAAAGAAAACACATATTTTCCTAAATTTTGCCTTTGACTTATCATTGATTTATCATTGAGCTTTGACTAATCATTATAATCAGAACAATAGTAAAATGGTTGTTTAGCACTTGTTTTAATGATGATGTTCAAGTTTAGAAAGTGGAGGGAAAGACTGTTCTTCCTTGATGATTTCTTTTTTCCTGTAAGTCCTTTGCTTTATAAGGAAGGCTACAAATTTTTATTTTATGGGAACAAAAATACATATATATGTGTGTGTGTGTGTGTGTGCGTGTGTTTATTCAAGTCACCCATCTGATAAAATTAAAAATGGCTGTGGAAGAATGGGAAACATTTCTAATGCTATTGAAAGTGTAAAATGCATGATCTTTAAAGTAGTCTTCAATAAATAGTAAGTTAAATGTCTTGAGACAATAGAAAATGTTATGAGTATCTCCAGCAGAGACAGCATCTCCCATCAGAGAAGGAAACATAGTATAAGGACTACTGACAGCCTTTTAGAAAGTGTAACAAGCAAATAAAAGTCAGAGAGTGGGGAAAACAGGAGCAATAGCTAAAAATTTGTGGAGACATGCAACCATTTCACATAGGGGTGTTTACTTTTTCCTCCTTTGGTCAGACATATTCTCAAGATGTATTGTCAGACCATGAGGAAAGCCCACCTCCAAAGCAGTACAAGGAAATGTGTGATTAACCAAAAAAGCAAGTGATGGCTAGGGACTGTATCACGTCTAATACATGATTACTCTGCTTTGCTTCTGCATCTGGAGATATGACTGGGAAGTACAAGTCCCTTGCAACCTCATCTAACATAAGGTTAGCCCTATTATTGACAGGGTGACAGCCTGAGGTTTATTCCAACCCAGATTGTTCCATGAGACTAGTAACTCCTGATACCTTCAATGTTTCTAGGATGGATAAAAATGTCAATGAAGATCTTGTGACAGACTTTAGCAAGAACTGTCAATCTAAATACTGATATCAAGGCCAAGGGGACTTGAATGGCATGTACAGTCTTGCCTGAAACTTGTACTACTGCAAAGCCACTAATTAAAATAAAGGCAGCATATATTTGCTACATCTTATTTTAATGCAGGCATATTCTTTGTCTTTTGATCGCTAAACTTCTTTCAGTTCAAGACTAATGGTGATATCTGTCAACTGGTCTGGCAAACCAAGTCACTTAGAGAAGCATGTGGTGTGATCTTTTACTGTAATGGCCCAGATTGACATGTAGCAGTAAAACACACAGTGAGAGAGCTCAGTCAACAGTTCTAGAGTGTAAAGAGGGCTTTTGTCACTTTGCTTTCTATTACACACAGTGCAATAGTTTGTAGGACTCCTAGTTAGGGACTAGAGCTCAGTTATGTTAGATGTCTGACATTTTTGTGGACATTACTTTACTATTTTTAAAATCCAAACTCACAAAGGATGTATTTGTAGTTGTTAATAAAGAATGTAAGTATGAATAATAAATGCATAATTCTCAGAAAAAATATCACCAAAGTAATTTCACCTTACAGAATATATTCACAAATTTTGACTTTAAACCCTACAGTAAGTTTTGCATTAAAATGCCCTTTTTTTAAATATTGAAACATTTATTTGTAATTGATTGTATATAAACTAAATTTTCATCCAGAGAATGTTAAAGAAAGAAATTTTGACTTTTTCATTTCATTCCAATAATGTTGATACATTATTTTCTTTTCCAGAGGAAAAATATTTTAATAATGGGAAACAAAGAAATATGTATTTCTAAAGTTGATTTTGTTTCCTTTAAAACCTTAATGATAAATTATATAGATTTTATAACATTAAATAAATATAACTTATAGGTGGATATACATATAAAATAATCTAAACAAAGAAAACTAAATACATTTGAATGTAGGAAAAAAAATGTATTCAGCTGAAGCAAAAGTATTTGCTCTATGGAAATGAAAGGTTTCCACATTTCAAAACAACCACAACAACCACCACATGCTCTATCCATCACAAACCCAACCTTTTGTTCTAAACAGATTGCTTTACACATTTTTTCCTCTAATTTCCACTTTATTGGAAAATGTCCTCATTCATATCAATAAATTCTTAAAAAGATCTTGGGATATACTACAAATATCTCTGTGATTAATAACTGCTCATTGGATTATGTGAAAAGGAGGCAGATGATAGTGTTTTGATACCCTGATTAATCTGCTGTGAGAAAGGGCTCATTGCAGCACAGCCCTCAGCTGCCAGCAGCTTTTACTGCACTGCCAGGATGGTGCTGTGTCCAATGATTTTTGCAGAACAGTCATATTCAAATGTCCATGCTGAAATCTGTAAAAATATTTTAAATACTGTGGCAAGATGGTTCTGTATGTTGCTATCATGAATAATTCCAAATTATCCATAATACTAGATCTTTAGCAAAGACCTGTTCTGGCAAACTTTGTCTCCATTACCTGTGCCTCTACTTTGAGGAAAGCCTGCTTAGTCTCCTATGGCATTATTGTGCCAGATCTGTGCTGGATCTTGCCCAGTTTCTTGTGTATTTTACTGAAATTGGTGGAATTACAAATGAACAGATTGACCAAAGAGAGAATCAGACTCACAGACACAGTTCATGGAAGTGAAAAAATGTTTAACTTTTCAGACTATTCAGATAATTCATTAAATTAACATTCATTTTCAAAATACCTGGATGGATGTGGCCCTGGATTTTGATTTGCCTGGATTTAAATAAGGACAGCTCTGAAATAAGGCCAGAAACATTCATCTATGGGATGGTAGGCAAGTTTTGAATGAAAAATTGTGGGAGAAAGCTATACTGATTCAGAATTGTCCAGTTTTATTGTGAAAGAAAAGAGAAATGGGTCTGAAAGCTTGTGGGGATTAGCACGAAGGAATAACAGAACCCACATTGACTGCATACAGCATGTTCCAAGCAATAAACAACAGTGTTATTAGCAAATGTAAAGCCTGTGATAAACAATGCCATGATGTTTTGTTCACTCTAATAGGCAGCAACAGATAACTGGGATGAATAAAGTACTGAAAACTGTCTCTAACCACCTTTCTGAGCTGCTCTTGGAACAAGTGAATCAAGTCCTGGCATGCTGCAAAACTCAGCAGTAGCTCTGGAAACAACATTTTGTGTTTCTCTGCAAGAGTATGTTCCTGTTGCTAATGGAAAACAACAGAAGCTAAAGATGATTGCTTGAATTATCAAATCTATATTTTTCTTTTTTCTTTTTTTGTCTTAAGTGGTACTGAGAAGACAAGGAGACAATTCCACACATTCATCAAAGAGCTCTTTGGAACATATTTGTCATTGAAGTCACAAAAATTTCTAACTATGGGTACTTTTAAACTAAACTAAAGTTATTTGTTTTATCTTTCAACACTCCTCTCCCTCTGACCCCACCACATAGCAGTTTGGGTACAGAATAGATGATTCTATTTTATTTTCATCCCATCTGCCCTTTTTTTTTTTCTTTCTTTTTTTTTTCCCCTTCTCAATGCTTTCTCCAACCTTATTTGAGAATGAGCTAGAGATTTGCCTGTCACTAAGGATGCTAAGGGAAATGCTGGAGTTGTTCTAAAGCATTTGTTTCTGGGCTATTCTCAAACAGCAGGGGGGGCTTTGTCATGTCAGACATATTTTACAGTTATGACAACATTAATCTTGACATTGAATCATAATTACTCCTCACCTGGGGTTTGATGTATCCAGAATTGCTACTTGCTGCTGTGAGCAAGTGTTTCACATTAGCAGTGATATAAACCCAGGTAACACTTAAAGTGGAAGAATAGGGGAAATGGGTCTTGGCAATTTGATAAAGCTTTTTATGTAGTCTTAATAATGTAAAATGCCAGCCTAGATTTCAGTAAACTGCACACTCTGAAATGCTGCTGCTACAATGCAGTGGTCTGGCAGCAATGGCTGACTTTCAGATCAAATAGATAGAAACACTTTGTAACTTTTAAATGAAAGAAAAACTTTTTCTGCTGCACTGACAATTCAGATCACGTGATAAAAACTGTACTCTGAGCAACAAATTTTGCATGTGTGTGAAATGTGTTTTGTCACTCTTCATTCATTTGCCGTCCTAACTTTCATTCAAGAGTGTACCGGTTTTGCTTTAACAAAGACTCCAATATTCCTGCTGGGTAAATGCAGCCATGAAAGCATGTGAATTGAGGAAGGAAGATACGAACAAAGTGAGTGTGTGTGCACAAGGGTAGATTATAGCACTGGGATTTTGAACTCTGTGAACAGACTCAATTCCTGTTCATCAAAAAGTTCCTCTGTGACTTTCAGCACTAAGTGATGATGTTTTGTCCAGCTTTAAGTATTAAAATAATACCTGAAGAACACCCAAATCTGAAAACTTGTTCTCCCTGGGTTTCTTCTGCAGTCAATTGAGAAAGATGGGAACTCAAAAGAGTGATTGAGGTTACAGGTGGCCTTACTCTCCCTCTATCAGGAGCTTAAGTGACTAAGCATGTCAGCTAAATGCCTGGGCTTACAGCAATGCATCAAAGACTCAGGGCCCAATGGGATATAAGGACTTGAGTATCTAATCTAAGACTTACACAAAATGTACAGTAAGCACTTAAACTGTCATCCTTAGCTGACCCCTAATGTCCAAGGAGCTTAAAATCCTTTGCCACCTGACTTTAGTTTAAGGTTCCCCAGGTACCTATAACTGTATTAAGGTTTGGCAGGGATGAGCTGCCTAACTCACACCTAATATTGATTACAATGCAGAAACTAGGCTTTCTTCTGTCCAAGTCTCCTGGGGAATCTAATTCTAGAAGACAATCTTAAAAAGGCCTAATAAGCATTTATAGTAATAGGAATATCTGTGAGCTGCAGTGGTTTCCACCTCTCTTTTCAAGCAGATTAATGGTTGTCATCTTTTCTTTAAATTAACATCTTAGTAGCATGAGCACTTTGCAAAGATGTGGGAGATATGTTCAGTTCCACACTTTAATGGGGCTCAAACATTTCTTCATCCAGTATGTGCCAACCAACATGATGTATGTCATCCCACTTGGAGGCAAAAGACAGAGAACACTGATTTTCACTCTGTCTGCTGAAGCTATATTATTTATTAATCTGAATTTTGGTGGTGGAGGATAAAAACAAAGATATAGAGTAAAAAGACCAAAGGAACATTATAATAGTTACGTCACTTGATGGAGACAGAGATAAACCACCTTCCATGTTCTTGGCAGCCACAGTGTATATTCTAAGTACCTTAAGTTAATATGTCTGTTGTCTCTCTGCATACTAGTTTATCCTGCAGCACTTTTTTGCATGCTGGCATCTGAAGGTTCTCAGAATTTAATCACATATCCAATAAGAGAAACGTCTAAATACTATGCATTCTGTTCAGTAGCTTGAGTGACATGCTTAAACTTATTATTTGATTTATAAGATAGCTGAAAACATACTTTTGCTTCCTATGGCACATCAGCACTGTGTCCAAACCCTGAATCACCAGATGAAATTAAATGCTATTTTGATAACAAAGTTGCCTGAAAATATATACCATGTTTAGATACCAACAAATAAGTATTAGAAAACCTAAAAGACAGAGACCTAGTTTTAGTCACACATCTTTAACACTTTGGTGTTCCCTAAAGACACCTAAAATTTCAGAGATGCTTTGCTGACCTTACAGCTCTTCATGGCTGCCATCTGACTCCATATGTTTAAAGAGAAAACTCTAGTCTATTAACCTAGATGAATCAATAGTCTGGGCCCATTTTCTGCTGGACGTATGCTCACACCACAGCTGGCAGTATCAGCTGAGGAGTGAATGAGTACAAACTGATGAATAATTTCCATGACTAGAATCACCTTCCTGTATTACTCTTAAGGAACATTGCTGAGACACTGTGGAGAAAGGTCCTATTGGTATTAGTGGAAGTCCAATATTAGCCTACAAATGCAGTAAAACCATAGATGCATGCATTAGGTTTCATATGTGGGTCTTTGTGTATAGCCACACATATCTGTGCATATGCAATTGTTCCTCTGTTAAGCTGCCCCTTGCATTGCACTTTATCTCAGTGTCATGCAAAGGGGGCAAGTTTAGATTCTTGCCTGTTGGTATCCCCAGGAAAGCCAAGACCCCTTTGTCTGACCAGTCTGTCAGCATCTCATTATTATACTCCTCACTAACAGCTTCAGAAGATTGGAAGGTGATTTGATTGCTCAGCCGACATCATGGAGACCCCTCAGCAGGCCCTGTCAAAGTGTTATCTGCTGCTGGCAAATGAAAGGACTCACTCTAACAGTTCATGGGATAACACTCTTTGATAGTATAAATCACAACAGATTAATAAGGTTCGAGGGTTGTTGGTTTTAGGGTCTGGCTGCAAAAATATGTTTTAAAACAGTCTACTGATATATTAAGCATGCACAAGCTCTAATATGAAGCAACTTACTAATATACTGTAGAGCAAGCACAAAAAATGTTCCAGTTCTAAATGCAGCATTCAATGTGTTTAGAGTATGACTCTCACCTAAAACATCCCTTTGAGAGAAGGTCAACTCAGCCCATTGATAGACCCCAACATTTTCAGTGGAGTCTTCTCTAATTTTCCCTCTATTCCCAATTTATTTTTATACTATATCTTTATGTTTAGGTGGTTCTTGTATGGCTCTAGACATAAATATCTTTTATTTCTGATTGATGTGAAGTTCTCTTGGTATACCTATTGGGACATGGGAGTGGTCATAGCATGGCACCTGAGGAGGTGGTTCAACATGGTTGTTTGCTCAGGAGCAGAACACCTTGACCCAGCTCCCTTGGCTGACAGGTCTCATGATCTTCAAAATACCACAATCCCTTTCTGCTGAGATTTGAATGGAGGGAGAGAATGTAGTCTTCACTTTGTTCCATGCTTTGTTACATCCCTCTGAGTAGATGCTTTTCATTGTATGGGCAGCACGTCAACTGAGTTCCATCCAGGGAGCAAGCAGCTGCATTTTACCCTACAATTCTTCAGCTCCTCTAAATTATGACCCTGTCCACCCTCCTACAGCCAGTAAAACACAGATTTAAATATCACTCTACTTTGGAAAGCCGATAAGTCAGATAGTAAGGAAATCTGTTGATAACTGGGATCTTAAAAGCTTTATGGTAAAACACAGTGAAAACCTTAATTCCTTGAGATATTAGCAGTTGTCTTACGCCGTGTAGAGTAGGACAAATTGAGTAAGAGTTTGTGAGGTAGCATGTGTAGTGAATATTAAAATAAATACAATTAATAAAAGCAGAAATCCCTTAAACATGATTTCTCTGTTTACTTTATATAATGCTTAGTTAATTTTAAATCACAGAATCATAGAATATGCTGATTTGGATGGGACCCATCACAATCATCTAGTCCAACTCTTGATCCTGCACAGGATATCCCAAGAATTCCACTACATGGCTAAGAGTGTTGTTCTAACATTTCATGAACTTGGAAATGTTTGATAAAACCCTTTCTGTATGTGTTTAATTTTTTTAAATTATTGTGTGAAAGACACATTTCAGACAGCTCATACATATACCAATATTTAAACAAAATGGGCAGAAATATATGAGAATGATGCGTTAGACAGGTGACTTTTGAGAAGAGAAATTGAAAACCATAAAAGGCAGAGAAGAATTGGACCAATGGATTTTTCCATGCCTATGTGAGTCATGGCAGTCTAGACAGTCAGATGAGATACTTTGCTGGGTTTTGATCCTTCTCAGATTAAAATTGGTACTCTTAAGACATATGACTGCAAAATTTTGCTTGCTTATTTTGTTTTGTTTTGTGAATGTCACCCTTAAATAGAATAAGAACACCTGAGAACACATTCATATAATGTGTTTGTATTTTAAAGAAGCACTGCAAAGTTTTCAAAACCCTAAAGTCAACTAAAGAAGAAAACTCGCAGAAGAACTATGATCCATTGACAAGATCCCTGTCTTTCTGATTATTACCTCAGTTCTGCACCATTACACTGCATCACACCAACCATCACATTATCTTCCCTGAATTTGCCGTGAATTCCCTCAAGCAATGGGAAGGATGGATAACAGCCAACCTTTGTATTGAAATGCATGCCCCACTGTATTGTCCTAACCAGATCTTTCAGATGGTCCTTCCATTCTGTTTCCGTTATATCAAAACTTCAAAAGCACAGAGTTACATTTTTTCACAAATTGGACTAGATGCAGAATTACTGTGATGGCAGCTGAGCCACTAGAGGTTGTTATACTTGTCTCAGTCAATATAAATTGCCACTCTCTCACACAGAGGCAGTCAACTTACAATCACAGGAGAATGAAAGAACTAAAAGTGATAGCCACATGCGTATCTTATGACTATATACTTATGAAAAATCTTGAAGGTTATTCAGCAGAAACACAAATGTTGGACATTTGTTATATATAGTTAACAGTAAGATATAAAAATACACTGAAGCAAGCAAAGGAAATTTATCAGCCAATTTAAGGCTTCACACCTAAAGAAATGTTCCTGCTTCTTTGTCATTTCCCTTTTTCTATGTATAATTCAAACTGTGCATAACAAAAACAGATTAATATAGCTGTTTGTGAAGCAATGGAAATATTTTTTATTGTTTTAAAAGATCTTTGCCTTGTAATTTCAAATAGAAATATTTCTTGTTATGAAAGAGAAAGTAAAGTCCCATGTAATTGTTTAAACTGGATTTTACAGGCACATGTTTGGTACCAAATTTGTCCTCTTTACCTTTGGTGAACCCAAACCCCTTAACACTAAAGCAACATCAGACCTTTACATAGTCACCCAAATTATGTTCCAAACTTTTTCCTTTCCTTCTTTTCTGTGCCTTTATTTAACACTTAAGTGCTAAATTTAGTGCTCGAATAGTAGTACTATTAGAAAATGAGAAAGGACTTTCCTCATACTAGCAGTTACTTAAGTTAATGAATTCACTTAAACACTAAATTCCATTGACTTTAAATTAAACAGTAATTGGATAAAAGATATTAAATATCTATGAAGAAACATTGGAAAACTGGTCTTACTCAGGTAAAAGTTCTAACTACTACTCTAGGGAATCATATTCCTAATCTCAGTGGCCAAGGAAAATTAATTTAAGAGAAAGGTAACTTGTCAGAGGGATGCACTTTGAATGAATTGCAACTTTGAATGTTACATTTTCACCTCTTTTGAATACCCCAAGTGACAAGACCACTATTTCTCTGGAAAACATGGAGTGTTTTTCTGCATTTCATGGAAATGGTGAGATGAGAAGCTGGTTTGGTCATCTTTTTTTTTTAATTACTCAACCTAAACTCCTATATTCAGAACTTTTAAATCACTGTTTTTCACGTTTTTAAATGAATGTAAGTAAACATCATGTATAGAACAAAAATGATTCTTCCTTAAAGGCTAAAATCATAAAAAGTATCTTGAGATTAATGAGCCTGATGGGTTTTCAGAATGGAGAAGCCACAGTTTTCTGGTCTTGAATTTTCTGGAGAAATTGAGAACTTTTATGCCTATTTCATTGTGATGCCCTTATATTTTGTGTTCTCATAAGAGGCAAAATGGAAACCATTATCCCCTGTAAAAATTAATTGTGGAATTTAACTCAAAACTATGGTCATTAGCATTTGAGCTGATGTCTGCAAGTACCTTCATGGAACTTCTGCACAGATCACCTTACACCTGACACCAACATGTGGGCAGTGATGCCTCTCCAATTTCCATTACCCATATTAGCTGGGTTATCAGAGTCTATAAAGATTCTTAGACCTACAGTTCATACAAATACCAAAATTCAAGAGTCTAAAGTCTATAGATGCTTTTTAGTTTGGCAGCAGGGTTCCATTCCCCAGGAATGTCAGATCAGCTCAGGCCAGATGAGAACTCTGAAGATCACTTGGTCCACATGCCTACTCAAAGCGCAGGTTAAAACCATGTTTCAAAACAGTATCAAAGCTAAAATAAGTGCTAAAACAGGTGTCTTCTTTCATTCTGAGTATTCTTCCAGTACTTAATGGTTTGGAATAGATACTAAAGTTTTAGAATATTAAAATACAGGGAGATTGATCCAGCCACTCATATTACCTATTGCTAATTTATGATGTAACATAGGAAAATAAATCATATGCTATTGATTCTGGATTATGAGTGTGTTGTGTTTAATTACTTCTACAGCATCCTTTATCTCTTTTCCAACCCTGGAGAACATGAATTGTTATTAAATATTATCATCTCATCTTCAGGAATCCAATGATCCTTAGATTTCAAATTATAAGATTTATCCTGACCAGAGAGTAAACCAGGAACTTGAAGATCTCTTAAAAGTTAAAAAGGCACAAGTTTTTTAGTTCTTCTTTGCAATTGTGTTAATGATGCTTCAGCGTTGGTTCAAAAGAAAAATCTACCTTTTTGTTCAACATCTCAGGTTTTTTCCTCTATGAATGAAGATGTCATCTTCTGACAAACTTATTTTTCAGTACTGTCCTCACTTAACTCACTGCATTTCAGACCACCACACAGCACAATGATAAAACACCCATCATAATTCCTACTAAGCTGCAGCAAAGTCCATAGGAAGTGAAGTCTAGTTCTGCAAAACAGCTAGACTTTGTTGTCCTGCAAAATGTTTCATATTATCATCTGAAAATTAAAGGTGGAAAAAATAGAGTGATTATAAATGAAGTCTCCAGAGGGGGAAAAAAAAGTAAAAATATTAAATATAGATTATTATGCAAAAAAGACTTTCATATCCTAAATTTTAATAAAATTAGATTTAACAAAGCTCTCCAAGGAGGTGGCCCGTAGGAGTTTTTGAAGATGAGCATTAACTGTAGGAAAAAGGGAAAAAGAACTTAGGGCTAAGTGTAATTATATGTGAAGAACTAGAGACCATCACTGATGTACTGGACAGGAATTGTGTACAACTTCACCCTTTTTTAGAATAATATATAAAAATTGTAAAATATTGAAGAATTAGAAAAAGGAGGACAAAAGAAAGTTATTCAAATCAAAATATGCTTTCTATTGTGAGTGCAAATAGTGGAACTGAGATAACTTCAAGGTGAAATTAGATGTACTGAATTAGACAAAGTTAAATAAAGCCTGATTTTTTAAAGGTGAAATCCTAAGAGACTTAGGCTTCCAGATACTTATATTGCTTTTCAAATTCAGAATTTTTTTCTTTTTTCTTTTTTTTTTTTCTTTTAAGCCACTAGATGCATCTGAAAACATTGCTCTGGGTCCATCTAATTCATAGTCAGATTTTAAACTTCTGGGTGTACTGGGAAGATCAGACAAAATTCAAATTTTCTCCATCTCTGTTAGAATCCCTCCAGGACTGCTTTTCCAAAAAAAAAGGAACGGATATAATACAGGGCACAGTGAGCTTCAGGGGAGTTCAACACTCCTGTTTAATGTCAAGTGAAATCAAGGGTCATGCACTATTTGACTCCTGACCTGTCTTCCCATTCCTCTTGAGGAAACCACGTTCACCTCACACAGAGCCTGAGATTCCCACTTGCTGAGGTGTGCTGGCATTTAAGCAATGACAAAACTGGTGGGGGTCTCTGGTACTTTGATTTTGTATGTCTTTTATGGCTAAATGACACAAATAACAGCATTAATAATAATTACACAAACAGATATATATGATCAGTTAATGCAGCATTTAACCTGCTTATCAAAACATGTTCTTGCTCCCCTATTACCCCCTTTTTGTTTTTTTTCCTAGATATCTTTTTACCTGTGTGCAGCTATAGTCCAGATTAGCTCATAGAGAAACACACAGTTCTTTTATAATTCAGCAGCAGCAGCAGCTGTCTTCATTGTCAATGACAACCCCTACTAAACTGGGATTGAGTTGGTATAGACAATTATTTTCAGATGCTCTACAGAAAGGTATCTCTGGTGCTTCAAGAACCAAATATAACCCAGCATCTAAATTTCAACCATACTTTTTGAAAAGACCCATTTAGTGATTTTTGAAGACATAAGTGAAATATACATGCTTTCCTCTTATCAAAAGCCAATTGGAAACTAGTACCTGTCTTTCCTTTTATTAACAGCTAATGGGAAGGTAGTACCTGTGGCAACTCAACTGCTTTGGCAAAGGTTTGCAAAGGCTCTTTGTGACCCAGCTTGCCAGAAACTGGCCAGGTTTCTGCTGGACAAAGAATATTTTGTTTTTCAGCTGTTGGCCTCTTGGCTTTCATGCTAAATGTGTTTCATGATGGGTGCTAGTGGCAGCAAACAGAAAGAAAACACAAAAAGGGAAAAGAAGTTGAAAGCTGAAATTATTTTATGGGCCTTTTATGACTTAGTATTTCAGACTAGATATAAAAAAGAAATTCTTTTATGATGCAGACAGTGAGACACTACAAGAACAGGTTGCTGTAGTAGAGTGCTCTGCCTGGAAAAGGATAAAACAAAGCTGTCTGTGAGTAATGGACAGGGTAGCACCATAGTGCTTTTGGTGTTGAATAAAGCTGAAAACAGCCTTCCTCATAAAGTTTCAATTACACCTATATAACTCGTTAGTCATAAACCATTGCCAAAGTCTGGGAATAAGATTGGACTCAGCTCCACCAAGATAACTTTCTGATAAGGAATTTAGAAAGCCAAGGGGTCCTTTCTGCACTTCATGACTTACCAGGAGGGCTTCTTCAATAAGCTTTATTTGAAGCTCCCACTCTGTCCACAACAGTTGCCAGACAGGTCAAAATTGCCCCATGACTGAGAATAGTCAAGGTAACGTTAGACAGGACTCTGAGCAGCCTGGTCTAGTGAGAGATGTCCCTGCTCATTGCAGAGGGGTTGGACTAGATGATCTTTAAAGGTCCTTTCAATTCAACTCATTCTATGACCCCATATTCCTCTTACTCCATTATGAGACCTTTTCCAAAGTTGCGTTCACGGTCTAGCTGACAATGGTGACCTAGCTCTGTTGGTAAACCTGATGCATAAACCACTTAAACTTGAGTGATGGCTGACAAATGTTAGTGCATAGAACATATGTGGTCATATGAAGAGGTTACACTGCTCTGCTCTTCTTTATATTAAGGGAGCATAGAAGTATTTTTCTACCCTTAAAAACTAGGAACTGATGGTGAGTGGAAATATTTTAGATTTGATACGTCTTTCTAGTGCTGCTATTACTACAGTATGTTCTTTTATGTGTTCATATTTCTAAAGATATTTATTATAAAATGCAATTTTCTATGTATTTTTCCATTGTATTATAAAGCCCTGCATTTTATAATCCTACAGCATGAATTTCATTGTTTCTTTGTGTCTACCCTCTTTGATGCAAATATCAATAAGCAGTTGCTTAAACTGCCATTTCTTTCCTGTTTAAACATAATCAATACAAGGGAAAAAGAAAGAAAGGAAGAGACTGTATTTTTTCCACATATTATCATACTGAATATTGTCATTTTTGTCCCTATGAATAACTTTGATCATGCTGTCTTAGTCTCTGGGTGACACATGGGACAGAATTTCAACCAGCCTTTTCTATTTAGAGCCTACATGTACTAGTTGTTCTAATACACACAAGTGCACATCAGCAAGGCAAATAGAGGCTTGATCTGAATGATGGAGAAATTCCAGAGAAAAAATATGAACGAAAATACAATAAATCAGGCACATTCTGAAACATCAGACACACTGCACATGCACACATTGACTCAGTGGCGCATGGATGTGGCACAGAGATCATAAGTCTTTTCTGATGAGACTTCTGTATGTTCATAAATCCTTGACAAACCACACTGCGGTGAGTGGAGCTAATGGAGTAGGGAGGTAAATTCCCTTAAGCCAACCTAGTCAACCTGCACTTTCATTCAGATATAACTCTTCTACCCTCATATTGCAGTTTCACAATGTAACCTGTGACAGAAACTTTGTAGAGGCCTTTATTCCCCCGTCATGACTGGTGAAGGGGTCTAAGACAGCTTTTCTTGATGAATTCCACTGAATGTTCTCTTCACAAGACTTGGTGCAGAAAGATGAATAGAAAAAACTTCTGTCCAAGTTTTGCATGATCTGGTGAAGTACCATTAACTGATGATAAAACCTTCCAAATTTAGTGCTCCAGATGTAGCTTAACAGTCCAAGAACTCTAATTCCTTCTCTTGTTGCAGTAAAAGCTACATCTTCTTACACCACCTTGCTTTTAATTCATCTAGGCACATAAACATACCCATATTCATTTTTCATTCTGACAAAAGAAAATTACAGCTTTTCCCCTCCACACAGAGGTGTTTGTATTGTGAAGTACTTAGAAAAAGTGTGATTATAAATGAACATTAAATTTTATTGATGAGAACTCATCATGAGTATTTTTAATGTGGAAACCATCTAACTAGCCTAGAGAGAGAAGTTAAGTAACAATCTTAACAGACAAGAACTGCATATTTTTATATTGATGTTATAGATGGCCTTGAGATTTAGGCATTGATAATTTCTGTGGATTCTAGTGAAATTCAATTTTAAATCCCTTGCACCCACTTTCTCCCTGGAATGCTGGATTCAGTTCAGATCAACTCTTAAAAAAAACCATGACTTTCTATATTATTTTATGTTTCAAGAATCCATGAGAGAAATAAGTGACCACTTAATACAAGAAACTCACAAGGCATGAATTCACTACAGCACAGATCCTAACCCTTATTTCACATTGGTTCCCTTGTAGAATGGAAACTGGCAAAACCAGGAGCTAGATTTAAAGCCTTATTAGGCCTCATGCAAGTTACTTTAGGTACAGTTCAGATGGTCAGCTTCATTGTGACTGCTTGATTTGACTGATAATGCAGGAAGTCAGGGTCTGCCATACACAGATAACAGGTACTCTGAGTCACACAGCTGTCTTGAACTTGGACTTCAGAGGAGATGCAGTGCCTAATTTAGGCATCTATACTTAGCAAGACTGAATATACTTAATCTTTCCAAATCTGCATGTTGGGAGAGGGAGAGGGAGAGGGAGAAGGAGAGGGAGAGGGAGAAGGAGAGGGAGAGGGAGAGGGAGAGGGAGAGGGAGAGGGAGAGGGAGAGGGAGAGGGAGAGGGAGAGGGAGAGGGAGAGGGAGAGGGAGAGGGAGAGGGGGAGGGGGAGGGGGAGGGGGAGGGGGAGGGAGAGGGAGAGGGAGAGGGAGAGGGAGAGGAGAGGAGAGGAGAGGAGAGGAGAGGAGAGGAGAGGAGAGGAGAGGAGAGGAGAGGAGAGGAGAGGAGAGGAGAGGAGAGGAGAGGAGAGGAGAGGAGAGGAGAGGAGAGGAGAGGAGAGGAGAGGAGAGGAGAGAGAGGAGAGGAGAGGAGACGTCTGTCAGCAAGAGTTCTTCATTTTATTGTAGCCTGTATTCAAGATTATTTTATTTTAATTGTTGAATATTGTACGATTTCAAGTAACTCTTAATACCCTACATTGTATGTAATTGTGTACGCTAGGTTCAGAAGCAACGTGAGTTTTTATATTTGCAGATGGAGCTTGCTTGCCAAAAGGGTATTTTTATCACAAGTTTCTACACAAAAGGAACAAAAAAGCTTCATTGAAGATAGGTGAATATTGTTTGGAGGTGGCAGCTCTTGACAAATGCATGGGAAATTCAGTGCTCACCCATACTGGGATATGGTGGGCAAAAACCCCCAGATTTAGTTCTACAAGTATTTATGACTGCATTGTGGATAACACTTCCTCCAAATAGAGGCAAGGCATGGGATTTATTTGCAGTGCACATATCTACATCTGAATTGGCCACATTAAACTCCTCTGTGAGGAGAAATAAACAATTTTTGGGTGTAATTCATCTTTTCTCTCCTTGATACTATATTTAGGATAAGACCTCACACGAAAAGGTCTTATTTTTCTCACATACTGCGTCTTCTGAATTACTGTTACTATATTGGAACTGGGGTGATTAGCTCAGACACAGACCTTTACACTGTAGAGATCCTTGCCGAGTGAGGTGAAACTTTCTTCAAGTGTCAGAAGGGTATGAACTCAAAAATGTAAAAATAAGAGCAGAAAAATAGGTGTGTGTGTTTTTAGTAAATGGAAGTAAGGCAGACTTTGGAGCTCAGTGACCTGCATACATCCTCTGAGACTCTTGTTACACATTTGCACACAGGTATTATCTGTCATAACAGGTGGTGTTCTTTAATCTTCCATGCCTTTGTGTACATAGAAGCTATTTCTTTAGGATGAGATTATGATGAGTAGGGCAGCTATACCATGCAAATAATGTTACGGAATTCACATTTGGCCTTGTTTCCTTTCCATTTATGCTTATGTTAATTTTAGGCTCTTCTGATAGCCCTAGAAGGAATGCATACAATTAAAATAATGAAACATTTGGCCCTTTTGCTGAATTTCAGCACCATGAAGCATGAGAAACCCACAAAAAGTTCAACTTCTTTGTTGTCTCAGCTGCAGAAATTATCACTTGAAGCAAAAAGAAGAGCCTGTGAAAAATGTCAAGATATACAAATGGTATCTTGAGGTTTATTGGTCTTCCTGGGGAATCAAACCACTCAACCAGAAAGTAAAGAAAGAAAAGAAATAATAATAATAATAATAAATATCTAAACACTTACCATATTATGGGACAGAAACTATCTTCCTTTTGTTTCCCAGCTCACGATAAATGGTGTTTAACACTGTGTATTTAAGTCACTTTTTGTTGCATTTTAATCTGGTAATTAGTTTTCCATGAATCAAATACTTTTTAAGGAGATCAAACTGAAATAGCATTTAGCTTAATTCTGATGAGGCTGAAGCTATGCTTCATTTGACCAAGGGTGTTTAAGAGTTGAACAATAATGTGTAATACAGAAAGCCTTTAGCAGCAACCTCTTCCATTCTAACTAGTGCATAATATTGGTTTTGCAATCATTTAGTAATTATATAAGGAGGACATATTTATTACGAATTATTGATTTTATAATTACTACTGCTAGTGTTCGCATTATTACACAATGAAAATCTTTTAATATACAATGTTTTCACCCTCAGCTGGCAAGCAGATAGTGCAATGCAATTTACTGAGTAGCCAAGAGTAGATTTTTATCGGCACTTTTTTTGCCAACTACCTAAGTGGCTCGCTTTCTGAAAAAAAAAAATTGCTAATGGCACTTAAACCAAGAAGAATATCCAATCTCTCAAGGTCATTCCTGGATGATTATTATAGTCAGTCAACAAAGAAAGAGAGAGACAGAGAGAGAAATTTAATTTGTTTAATTGTTGAGTTATTGGACTGCTAATATCACCAATATAGGTGATAGCTTTACATTTGCTGTAAACTAAATAGACATAAAAGGCCACTATCATACACTGGATCATGACACATGAAGATATATCTCTTACAAAATTGATTTTTCCATGTATGCAGGCTGACTGCCCAGTGCAGCAAACCTGCCTGTAGAACTGCAGGGAAAAGTTATATTTGGGGCTAGTGTATAATTGTCAATATGTTTTATATTTTTGAGCAAAGGATTTTTCTTCAAGACGCGTACAAAAGAGATCGTCCAAGTTTCCCATTTGATTAGGTCTGCAGTTGCACACTAATAGTTGTTGCTAAGAAACTGTCACCCCAAACAAAGAGGAGTTCTGCACCATCAGAAATCTTTGGAAATAGGGCTTTCCATAACTGACATCAGAATTTAATCCTGGTCACAGAATTTAGACTTGGCAGGTACAGGGAAGAGGATGCAAGTACCTTCCACAACTTCCTCTGCACTTGGCAGGTTTGAAACTTTGACTGGAATTGCCCAAGTCTGAATCTTTATTTCCTACAGACACACATGCACAGACACAGACATGCACATGAACACACTCAAACATATAAACGCATGCTCAACAGTGGGCCTAAGGTTGGATGTGTCTGAGTTTTATTGCTTGACTGCTTTCCCCTCAGTGAAATGCTTTTATTATGTTGAGGTTGTCATGTAATCTTTTGTGAAAGAAAAAGTGCTTAAAAATACATCACACTGAGATCAGCATGTTCGATAAGAAGGGATGTTTCATTCTGTGTTAGGGTCCAGATCATCCCCGTTATGTTATATCCTGCTTAGTGCCTCACCACTCCTTTTGCCACATATACAAACAAAGAAATAAAGCAAAAAAGATTCAGACTGTGATTTTTGAAATGACAGGAAGAAGTTGCTGCTATGGGACAGATCTGAAATGGTCTGGCAAGGAGCAGATTTCCGATTTTATCATGATAAGAATACATATACAAGGAACATAAACAGAGGGAGTAGAAATTCACACTAAGTTCTTCATAGGATTTTAAATCCTTTAAGATGGGGGGCAAAATCCTTAGACCTATCCCTATAGGGAAATGTTATATTTTCCTTTTTAAGGAAAGCAAGAAATAAAATAATATTATGCCTGTATTGGTGCATAGAAAACAGCACAAACATATACTGAATAGGAATGATAAGCCTTGTTTTAATAAGGAGTTACTTTACTCAAAAATATAAATTAGCTGTTTTTCTGAGGTTCATGAAATACAAAATGATGGTTGCAAAAGTACTATTGTTGACATTTGTTGGGACTTTTTTTTTTTTTTAATTTGAACATTTTAAGCTTTGCCTGGTGTATTCCCAGGTTGAGATAACACTGTTCTAGCACATACCAGGTAATTGTGACTATAGCTAAAATAGAAGAGCTAAGAGCATGTCAGAACATCTTTCTTTTCCACAGAAAGAGGACATCAGCACATAACATTTCACCTTGTTCCCACTCACTATACATTTTAGTTTCCAGAAAGAAGAAAGTGAGCTATGGAATTTTCTAACTAGGTCCAGGTGAGTGAGAAGCACTCTGGGATTGCTTTGCTTTTACTATGTGAAAATCTGGTGTTAGAAACAACTGCAGGAGTCTATGCTATGTATCATAATGATTGTGATATGCTGGCCATGGCAACTTTCACAACTGAGTGTGCTTCATCATGAAAACGCCTGAGCGGTGCAATGTGAGGATCAATCAATCTTGTCGTGGTATTGAGACAAACTGTATGGTTTAATGAGTCTTTTCTGTCTCTTATGGTAAGAGGAGATCAATCAATGAGGAAAATCAGATCAGTGATTTAAAAATAATGTTTTTTCAGTGTTTATACCCAGCAGTTTTAAACTTCAAAAAGTCCATGAGTTATTAGAACAGTAACAACACAAACAAATAAACCTGTTACTCTTTTTATTTTTCTGCTGAACAAGTAGTAAGCAAGCAAACAAGATTTTCTCATTGTGTTATACTCTACATAGGTTTCTGAAATGTTTAAAAAAGTACAATCTTAAAAGTATGATTAATTTGAAATTTAATATGACCTTTCATAAAATATCTTTAATAAAATATTATAGATAAGATTCACTGTCTGAAGTCTCTCTTTCTTCCTCTGCAGCCTTTTCCTCTCTCCATTGATAATATAATAAGCTGAAGATGATAAATTTTCTTTTATAAGCACTTGAAAACTCAAAGAGGGCCAAGCCTGAGCTGTGGATATTCTATGATATGTGGGCACAACTATGACAACTCATTCAGTTGTGCAGTGACTTGGACATTTAGAAAATGATTTGATCAACATATCTGCAGAAAACATCTTGCATTAAAACCTCATTAATATTTTCTAATTTGGTTGACTAATATTACCTAATTTTCAGAAGTCAGCAACCAGGAACAAAATATTTAAAACTAAAGTGTAAAAAGAATTTAAATTTCCCTAAATCTAGACTACCAAAATCATCAATTTGATCTATGTTTTTAATGTCAGTTTATAGTCAACTAGGAAGAAGAGTCTGCTTCTGTGTCTCGTGTCTACTCTGCCAAGGGACATGATGAAGAGATGATGTGTCCTCTGGAGTTACGTGGCTGTCTTTGCTGATTAAGGTAGGGATGCAAGGTGACAAATTCAGATTACATACAAGATTTTAGACTGACAACTCTGAGATTCTCAAACCTGGGAGAAATAAACACAGTGTCCTGCAATGAATGCATTTTTACATTACTAAGTTCTGAATATTATCATTATTTTGGCTGAAATACACAAATGGATTTTTGGATTGTGTGTCCAGTATTATATATAAGAGACTTGGTGTTATCTAGGGGAAATTCCCCGGAAATGTCAAATCCCTTGAAATGCACAGCATTTCAAAATCAAATCATCAGGTTTTAAAAGTATGGAAAAATTTTGTCTTGCATTTTCTGTATAATCTATTCTACTTAGGTGGTTCAGTCTAGAAGTACCAGTCAAGGACAAATTCCTTGCTCTATCTGTATAAATAGATGAAAAAAAAAAATTTCAGAGATATAAAAAGTAAGAAACACCAGGACTTATAGGCAAATGAAAGGTTGACATCTGATTTGCTTTCAGGTCTTGTATTTCACTGGTTCTTTTAGAAACATTTTAATTAAATAAAATGAAAGCAGCCCTCCTGTCTTAAGGTGACCAGTTATGACTCTCATGAAATCCTTTGTATCTTTTTTTCCCCTTGAAAATGTCAAGAAGTGCAATAATAACAATTAATGATGATGACTGTTGCTTTAAAGCCAAAGAGTGTGAGTTTAATAGGTTCATAAGACCATTCCTTGGTGTAGAAGTTGATTTGTGACATCCTGTCACAGACCTGTCAGGCATTTTGTTAGTGGTGTTGCAGAAATATTTTATTTTATTTGTTTGGGTGTGTTTGGGGGTTTTTTTGTTTGTTTTGTTTTGTTGTTTTTTTTTTTTAAAGGTAAAAGTAATACACCATTTTAAATATTCTTCAATGTTTAAAAGTGGGGAGTTTTACTTATTAAATAAAATCAGGTGCAAATATACTTTAAAAACCACAAAAATGCAATATTCTTTGTAAGAAATGTTAGAAAACATGTTATTACAATAAAAAATAATTTTCCATAGAATGAAGGGGAAGATGACTGAATTCCAGGACAAAGATAAGAAACTTATGGAAGTTGACATGAAATTCTGAGACCAATATTTTTCTTATGTTAGTTTGCTTCAATGCAAACTGATCATGTATATGTCCATCTGCAAAGCTATTTTCGTGTCACTTATAAAATATATACAAAATTTTATGTAGCTCCTGCTTTAACAAAGACCCTTGGATGTAATAGCATAAGGGGAGATGCTGGGCTAAGACAACTATCATTGACCTAAAGGCATCACTGACTTGCAAACTCCGTATAGGCTCAGCTGTTAAAGAGACAAAATAATCACAGTCTGTCAGGAAAAAAAAAACGAAAAACACAAAACCAAACAACAACAACAACAACAACAACAACAACAAAACCCAGCTAAGTGTTTTTAAGTGGTTTTGGTTTTGTTTTGGTTCATGTTTTTTTCAGGTTTTTCTTTTCAAAGACGGTTAAAAGAAGCTTCTTCCTCTACTTAATCTTATAAACTACCTCTTCAGGAAACAAAGCTAACCTTTTAAAGGCTGATTCTTCTCACCTGATGGTTGCAAGTCAGGCATAAGAGATGTCCTTTATTCTCTATCAGTTACAGAGGAAGCAAAGAAGACTGACAAGAAACATCACAACTCAATAGTAATACTGAGGTGGAATGGATCTCTTTTTCTACAAGAACTTCCTAATTTAATGGAAATAACACAAACTAAAAAAAAAATCAAGCCTATCACTTTAGAAATCTGGAAATTAGTATGATTTCAGAATTGCTGTTTAAACTGGGTTTCAGGGGGTTCTTTACTTTTAAGTCTAAAAGTAAACACTTGATTAATTTTTCAGGTTTTTTTTTAATCAAAATGCTTCAGCTGGTGTAACATAAAATCAATATATGGAAAAATAACAATAATAATTACACAATGATGTTGATGCACTTAATCACATATATATATATAAAGATACAGACCTAGAGAGAGAGAGATATGTACTTTAACACCGTGGCAAGACCACAGACTTTCTCCCTTTTTTTTTTTTCCTCAGATGGGTTTATGATTTATATCTTTTTATCAACAAATTTCTATAAAGGAAGGATTTTTATCTTTCACAGGGTCAGATATGAAATTAAATATCCTAAAATAAAGCCTGTATTTTCTAGACACTAAATCACAAGTTATTTGGATTCAGTTCTCTTTCTCATTTACTTTCACATCATTAATTGAAATAGCAAATAAAGTTTTATGTTGCTCCATGTCACCACTATAATACTTGTGGCTTCTCAGAAAATGCAGATGCTGTCTTTTCTTGTTAGCTAGCTGCTTTTCATCAACTACTTCATGGCAGAAAACTCTCTGGTGAATGTTTATGGGAGTCTTAGATTCTGAAATGAGAAGTTATCACTGGGTTTATTTAGTTTAGCCTTCATAGCACAGAATACATGATTTTTAATTCCTATTTCAAGTCAATACTTGTGCTTGGAAGAGAATAATCTTTTAGAGAACAACAAATTCCTATCTTGTTAAAAAAATATCCAGCAATGGAGAATCCAGTATCAGTCTTGTCATTCTAAAAGTTAATTACCCCACCATAAAAATCAAATATGCCTACTCTAAATTGACACTCACTTTTTCTTTTCTCTTGCCCACTAGTTTAGCTCTGAAATATTATCTTTATTTTCATATTTTTACTGTAGTTATTTCTTCACTTTGTGAACGTGACAAATATGCTTTGCTCCTAAATATATTACTTGTTATTAACCACACTGAAAATACACACTAGGCTTAGACACAAAACCTATTATTGCATGTCAGCTGATCTCTGCTGTCTGCTCCATTGTGTACAATAAATCTGGGTTAAACTCAAGATAAGCTGAGTTTGCTTAGCCCCCTTTTCACTGAGCTAAACTAATTTCAACAGCCTTGATTTTCTGCAGGGTAGACTACTCCCATGGATAGTTCTCATGAATCAGCTGACTTGTTATGTGTGATGCCAGAATAACTTGTTCATATATCTGAGTCTAATAGTATCCTTGTCCCTAGATTATTGGAGGCTGAAAACACTGTGTATCACTGGCCTATGTTCTTCATTATTTATCATTCCTTTAGCTTTTGTATCAACTCCAGGCTTTCCTTGGACTGTTTTTTATATTTTCTTCCACCTTTTTGATAAAATGTTTACTAGTATAGATTCAAAAATCAATCCAAGGGAGGCCCCAGTCAAAAAGCAGCTTATTTGCACTAATTCCTAAATTGCAACCATTTATTTAACAATACAATGTGATTGAAAAACAGTGAGGTTTTAATATTTTTTTAGTTTCTTGCATACAAGGTAACTTCTCTAAAGGAATACATTTTTACTTTATAAAATTGAATCAGTCCTCTTATCAAATCATTGACATGAGCTGGTTTGAAAAGACTTGTTTCCAGCCTGTGTACATTCACTGTCATCAATATGTTACTTTCCTTTAATTAATTTTTAATTCAGGCTTCTTTCAAATAGTCCATCATTTTGCTTTGAATATAAATGAAATTTGTAATTGCTTGGATTATCTTCTTTATTCTTCTTTTTAAAAGTTTGTTACTATGCATTTTTTCCATTACACTTCTTGCACATCCTGAAGTTTTAAACACTGGATTAAATCTACTTTAATAGTTTGAGTAGCTCCTGAAACAGTTCTTTAATTTTTTAAATACAAAATTACTGAGTCCTAATGATTTAAAATGGATTATCACATGAACTCAACAGAATTTGAATGGGCAGTACTTCATCATGGTGTGATAAGTGTTGGTCAGAGCCCTTCACTCATCATTTCTAGCTTTTCTGTAAACTACCATCCCAGTCACAGCCCATTGTCACAAGCAATAGATACCACTTTGAATAACACATTGTTATGCACTTTGAAATGGTAATTGTTCAGATGACTTTGTGTTAACAGTTACAAACCAAGGTACCTTTGCTGGAAAAATTTACCTTTCATGTGAGCTACATAAGCGAGTTGCAGTATTCCCTGGAGAAGTAGGGTGTAATAATGGCTCCTAACTCTTTGATAATTAACACAAAAAATCAGATCAAGAGGTTGTCCCAGCAGAATCTAATCTGTTTCCAGAGCTGGGCTACCAGCTGTTTCCTTTAACACTGTAGAAAAAGAAAGGAAAGGCAAAAATGGAGTGAAAAGACACTTGTGTTTAGGTGTCTTTGTACCATCCATGGTAACAAAGAGATCATATCATTACATGTTTAGTCACATCTGATCAAGCCACTGTAATGATAACCCCTACTGTCATTCTTATCCCTTGCTCATCATTTTTACAACTGTAGAAGTTATGCTACCTCTGGTGCTGTTTGCCATCTAGAATTACTGTTGGGGCTGCTTCAATCTCTGTTGTGCTGTTAATAGTAAATTTAGCCATCTGAGTAGATCCTCATATTGGTACTTAATGGCTTCTGAACTAGTTCCCACTGCAATAGAATTGTTTTGTTGCTGTCTAAGGACATGGAGAACAAACAGACATGCACACAACTTCCAGGGAGAGCAGCCAGGGACCATTTGCAAGATCACCCTTTGTTAACCAGCCTAGGAACAATAGCTCTGTAATCAGCATGAATGTGGAAACCAGCTGATGTTTAGTTGCTTAGGTGGTTAGAACACTTAGTGAGCAAGAATAAGCCCAAAGTTCTGGACTTTCACTGGAAGTCCCTGAAATTCTTGATGGCAATTTGCAAATTTGAAGTCTTTTGTTTTTGATAAGACATCAGATGATAATCATTTGGAGGGTCTGGACTCAGTAGGGGCTCACATCTTCAATCTTGCTGCTTACTAACTTATGTTCATCAATAAAATGGAGATAATGATGCCTTCTCCATCTTCATTATGTATTTAGATCAAAAACTTCATTAGAGAGGGTTTGGGGCAGTTGCCCATTTATTGGTTTGAGATTTACTTTGTTACTCTGCATATATACAGCAAAACAGGATTCTGATCAGTTGAACAGGCTTCATAATTTCTTTGTCTTTCTCTGGAGTCTGCAGTACTACATATAGATGGAATATTTAATAAATTCCTCACTTCTTACTTTTGTCGGGAAAGAAAATTTAAAAGTGTTTTCATTTCACTGATTTTATGAGAACAATTCTATCGGGCAATATCTGAAACCATAAACTTCAAACTGGCTGAGGAGATAGCAGCTGATAAGTACAGGTATGTATTCATTATGTTTTCCCCAGTGACTGCACACATGTTGAAAACTAGAAACACATCTGAGACAGTAAATATTATCTTAAATGGTATATAAGTTTAATCAGTAATTAGTTAGTAATCAAATCATTCCAGGTTCTCATTTGTGTTGTATATATTTGGTCCTCTGCTTCTTGACTGATGCTGTATGAAAACATGGAAATTACAACAATCAACTAAGTTGCACGTGAAACACAGGAGGGGAAAAGGAACTTTAATTCTTACTGTGTCTACCTATAATTTTTAAAGGATTGTCTATGTTGTGGAAATGCCTTTTTCTTTTTTTTTTTTTTTTTTTTTTTTCCCAATTAATACAGTGTAATCTGCCTTAATGGTAAGCAGTGAAAAAGGATTCCAGATTTTTCAGCATTTAGTACTATGTATTTTTTTATTATTATTTTTATTTTTTCTTTCAATCTTCATCTCTGACACCTCCATCTACCTTGAGTGGCATCACATAAAACATTTCACATTACATAAACTGTGCTTCCCTCAACCATTCTCCTATATCCAAATGTAATGTCATGAATACAGCTATCTAATAGATACAGTTCTGCCTGATTTTTTGATGGGGAACAAATTAATTTACTTGGAGGAACAAAGTATAAAATTAAAGTAATATCACAAAAGAAACATTTTTCTACTGCTGTACACTGTTAACATTGTTCCATAATTTCCATTGTTACTAACCTTTTTTCTGTAGAGTTCCATCTTTAGTTCTCCTAGGAAGACATGAACCAGTTGATCAGGTTTAATTTAAATTTACAGGGAGGTAGCCAGCTCAAAGATACCTATTTCCTATTAGTCTTATGAGAAAAAGGGGGAAAAATAAAAATAAAAAAAAAAAAAGAGAGAGAGAGAAAATGAATAGTTAAGAAAAGTCATACAGTACTGGTATCTGTGAGGAGATTAGTAGCAGGTACTTGGTTCTTTTTTTACATATCCATAAATCCATGTGGAAACATATTAATAGCAAGAAGGGAACTTAGTTTAGTCATACTTTCTTGAATTCTTTTGGGGGGGTTTTACTGTTTTTGTTTCTGTTTTTTGTTGTTGTTGATCTTGCCTTGGGACAAGGACTTTTCTGCATGGACTACTGTGGTTTCTTCATCCATGTGTTTCTAGCTTGGCTGTTACAGCCAAGTGATGAGCAGGACTGTGCTGGGGTTTTTTTAATGATTTGCCTATGTGTATGATAACCACCGTGTAAGTGAACTTTCCATTTATCAATGTGTGCTTATGAAAAAATTGAAAAATGAGAGAGAAAAAAGAATGACATCCTCAAAAAGGATGTAGAAACTTAAGTGCAGAAAAAACTTTTGAGTTAACAAGAAGCTTAAAAAGTTGAAGTCCGTTTTCTCTGAAGAGTCATACCAATATTTTTAGTACAAAAAAATGCTCTTGTTCACTAACTACACTCTATGAGAACAGACTTTTAACTTCAGCTTGTTACTGATCTAATGCCAAAGTAAGATGAATAAAAACTAAACTATAGAATTGGAGTTGATTTCTTCATTAAAGCCAGTAGAGAGTAGAGGAATAATAATGCTACAAAAGTACCTTCTCCAGAGTAAATCTGTGCTCTTTTAAGTCTCCAGTGAAAAAATATTTTCACTTCAAAAAGGTCTACAAATGTTAGTTTTGTCATGGTCTCAAAACACTTACTTTAAAACAGGACCCATTTTCAGCCACATAACTTAGAAATAGTGTCTTTGATTTTTTTCTCAAAAAAACCTAAAACCAAAGCAAAACAAAAACCAAAACCCAACAACAACAACAAAAAAAAATCCCACAAAACCCTACAACCCAAAACCAGTTCTTATTAGCTTAGAAATGGATTTTGTGTTCAGAAAATTATCACAAGAACATATTTTTTATTCTATAATGGGTTTAAGTTGAAGTTTGAAACAATCAAAAATTCCGTATTTTTCTTCTTTTTCTTTTTCATATAGTTTTGTTACAAATTCATAATCCTTCAAAGAATAACTGTGAATTCTAACACCTCTTATTTATGAGGTTAAAAATAGATCAATACAGAGCTTAACTGACTATAAGCCATGTGGTAGCCTGATGCCAAATGCAAGGATGGTCTTGTTTTATCATCAAGATCCCCAAAGATAAAAGGCAGCTGAATTCTGGTTTGTAACCCAGTCAAATCCATCATTTCATTATGGATGTGTTGTACATCCTTGAGTAACCATGAGCAAGTGCATTAATGCCTGAAAGAAGTTACCTATAGCAAAGTTTTGGTGCTGTAGTTTTGCATTATAAGAGCTGCTGGCATGTGCACAGGGGCACAACTCTAGAGCAGTTGCAGCACTTTATTGACAGAGATCATATTTTTTTCACCTATAAACCAGAGAAAACTTGGATTTTCTATAAGGTATTTTGAGTGTACTCCTGCAGAGTATAAGTAGCCATCATTATTATTGCTGTTAACAATAATACATTTGCTGATCCCCTGAGCAAATCTTTGTATGGACTTCCAAGAAAAGTAAATCTCCTGCTCCCTCTACTAGCCAGCCATTTGCTTCACTTCTTCCCTTCATTAAAGTGAAAGCAGTATAAAAAGTCTGATCAGGATTGTAGCTGCAAAGTCAATAGGAGACAGTCATTTAACTTCTTTAGGCACCTTTGAAAATCCCAGCCTGACATTACTACATATTAGCTGCACCAGAGCAGGGCTTTTCTTGGTAAGTAAAATGAGAGTTACAAAGCACTTCTGCTTAACAAATGTTTCCTTTTCGTTACAGTATTCTCAGACTTTTTTTTTTTTTGAGCTAGATTCTTGACATGAATTTTTCATATGGAACAATAGTTAGCACCCTGACAGTTAACACAGTAATGAACGATTAGACAGTAATTTATCTGCTCCAGTGTATAGATCCAAAGAGATGAGACAACTTTTCTTAAGATTTCTGACAGGGTTTTGGGGGGTCTTTGTCAGGTAATTTTTATTCACACCTGGCTGCAGTTACACTGGACTATTGTGCTATGCAGATTGAACGAAATTTCACTCACTTCTCTTGTTTTTAAATGAATGTGCCAGTTTTGAGATTTTTTTCCTCCTTCCTATTTATCTGAACCCACTACTAGGGTATTAATTAATTCCATAAAGGTTTTAGAAGCTGTCATTTAACAAAAATGCAGAATTAGTCATTTAGGTAATGTATTTAATGCATGGAAAAAATATCAGACTCTGAGAAGGGTCCTCCTGAGAAACTCCATGAGGAAATGCACAGGGTGAAATGAGACACTGACTTCAGAGCTGTGGAAAACACATTTTGATCTGTTTTGAGATGGATGTCTGTGGTAACTGCAGGTTGTTCTTGAGCTTTGGGTTAAAAAAAAAGCAACAAAAAATCTAATAATAGACATTAGAAGTTGACGGAATCTGAGTAGAGCATCCATTCTTTAATACTCAAATGTAAATAAGGAGTACATTTCATCGGACCTGTCTTTTTTGTCCATCCTAGCATCAGATAAGTCCCTTGAACCCTTTATGGGATGACTAAACTATTTTTAAATTCATAAATCTGGGCATATAAATGTTCCCTTAGTTGACCAAGACTGGTAGTTCCTAAATCTGTCCATAGTAGTTCCACAAGATTACCTAGAGAATCCCAAAAAATCTTCCAAAGCTGGATGTTAACATCTGACCATCAGCAGTACCTGTACTGTGGAGGCAACCTACATGATTCCTCCACTGAAAAAAAAAAAATAGACTGAACTTTCCCCACTCTATGAATTCCACTGGAGCATAATGGATCTCACTAACCATGTCACTAGAAGGTTGCTTTGTTATATGCATCTTGGTACCACAGTGTGAATGTCTAAATCAAGTGTTCTGAAGACTGAAATATTTGGCTTGAGGTATCCCAAACATCAATTTTAATGCTCAGCAGTACTTAGAGGATCAAAAAACTCTTTAGTTTTACATCTTACTGTTATCAACAACCCCTTAGCACTTACGTGCTATTACAAATCTAATCCCACCTGATTTGCCTCAAGGTATAGTTTATAGCAATTAACACTGGCAATAAGAAATAATAAAAACTTAGATCATTGTTAATGATTCAATATATTAACATTATTACAAGATCTGCTTCTATTAGAGGAGCATTAACCCTTCTATGATCATTGTCCCCAAAGTCACATTTTTAAGAAAAAAATAAATCTTCTGCAAATACTCTTTAATGATGGAGATGGCCCTAAGTCATTCACTCATCTGTTTTATTACTTCTCTTTAAGTCTGATGAGTTCAAAGCAGATGTGCATCACTGAATTCTCAATAAAAGGCTATTGCTTGTCCTGCTGAATAATAAGAACTGCTAATGACACCAATTAGGAGCTGTAAATGTCATTTACACTTGTTTGTTATTTTTCAACTCAAGAAGACTATAGAAAGCAGAGAAGCCTGAGATCACTTAGACTGAAGAAGTCTGAGGGGACATTTTAATTGAAATATTATGTGGAGTAATAATTGAAAAAAAATATAATGGGGTGATTACATTTGTGATTGGGTCAATTGCAGAAGGTACTTCAGTCTTGTTATTTTCAAGAATTATGAGCTATCAAGAAATAAATGTCCAAAATCCCAGACTCCAAATCCATAGAAAATAAACCACCACCACATACACACATACTTGTTAATTGCAGAGTATTAAAAGTAAATAACTTCTAATGCTGATTTTCTGCTCTACACTGCATTAGCTCATGGATGTCAGGCTTGATACAGAAACAAACATCTGTGATCTTGACTAAGAAAGAATCTTAGTGTGCTATCAGAGCTACTAGGACCGATGACTGCACTAAAACTACATTTACTATTATGTTGCACAAGGTTGATAACAGATGTTTTGAATGGGAACTAGTCATCTGGAATTTGATGAAATCCTTTGAAATTTTCTTGGAAGGATCAGGAAGCAAATGACTTAAACTGAAAAATTCGAATCTTTGTGGCCCAGATATGTAGGACCAGAATAACAAAGATAATTCACTAATTGTTAGCTTGTGTAACTTCCTTCCTCATCAGCTATTTGTCACACACATACCCAGAATTGCTGCTCTGATGACTCCAAAGCTTTCTGCTTTCCCATGATAATTGAATTTCTCCTGTTGGTCCTGAGCCAAGTCTCCACAGCATATCTTGCTTTTCACTGCTCAAGAAGGTGCAAAGTGATGTCTTCCTAGTCAGAACCTTCAAACAAGGAGCTTCATCTCTCCTGCTTAAGGAGCCCAGTACTGTGGGTTCTGTTCACAGAAGAATTGAGAACTACATCTGTGTCTTTGCATCTCAGTAGGTGAGTGGAGGATTATGGCATACTGTATGAGAAACACTGACTGAAAAAAATTCTAGAGACAGACAAATAGACACTGGTCTCCTACTTCTAACTGACTATCCTCTCCACTGACATATAAATAATCCTTCTTTTACTTCTTGTCTCTTTATTTGGGCACCATGAGTCTGAAAGTGATTTGAGAAATGCGTAGTGGAGGTAAATCAGAGTGAGCATTCAGACCTTTGCCAAAGAAATCTAAAAGCAAGGTTCCTGACCTAATCAGTCTGGGGTGAATTTTGACTTCTTTTCTCTTGTTTTCTGGAAAGCACAGTGATTTGCTGTGTTCAGTAATATCCCACTTAAGCAAAGCTGTCCATACATCTACCTGAACTATGTTTTAAGGTTTTTATCACTTTGAAGTGCAGAATCCTGCTGAATTTTTGGTGTGAATCATGGTGAAATGCAAGTCTTATTTATTTTATTAAGAAAAGCTTTTACAGTTTGAATATCTCTCAGATCTCTAAAGGAGAAAAAAGAAAATGAGAAAAATAAAAGAGAGAAAGAAAATTAAAAGAAAAAAAGGAAAAAAAAAAGAAAAGGAAAGCAAAGAGAAAAAGAGAAAGGCACCCCTACTATCTGTTTTCAGGGGCAGGGACTGCTCTATATTAAATTGCTGTCCCACTGGGTATAACAGCTAAAGGAAGATTATGTTCTTCATGTCTGGCAGGCCAAACCAGAAAAGGAGGGGAGGGAAAAAAAAGAAAAAAGAAAATAAAAGAAAAAAAAGCCAGACAAACAAGCAGATAAACAAAACACTTCTACCTTTGCAGACTACCATTCCATCTACATCTGTCCTGTTGTACTCCCACCAACTAGCTCTTATTGAGTGTTTTTCAAATAGCATTTATGACTGCCTCTAATGGCTTGCTTGTACATGAGGCTTGCATATCTTAACTAAATATTCAGTGATTTTTCCTTATTCTAATGTTCTTAATTAGATTTATGAACTCTTTACTATGTTTTATGTTGATGAGGGACTGAGAATAAAATCCCGAAATGCTCACTCTAATAAAATATCACAGCTAACCAACTTGCACTATTGCATGTGTTATTTCAGTGAATAATGAGCTTTAAATAATGTTCTGAATATGTTTCCAGGGATGGGGTAAAGAAATATAGACTAGTGATCTATTACAATACAATAATAAATACACTGGTACACATAGTTCACTGTCCAGAAGGAATAATGGATCATACTCTGAGAACAAGTTAAAGAATAAGGGGATTGAGATGGTTTTGAAATTCTTGTATATAATTACTCGGTTTATATAGAAGAAATTATTATTTTCTATTTCCATTTCATTTAACTGTTTTTTTGTTCTTTGAGTCTGAAGTAAATTAATGAGTGAGGTGTAAAAACCAGTTCTAATATAACATAACTTTGCCTTAAATTTTCATATTTAAAATTAATTATCTTTCTTTCCTATATTAGATAGTGATAATGTTTAAGCAACATAAACCATGATAACTGTAAAGGAGCGGTAATCTAATCAAATTGACATAGAACATGTCAAAAAAATGTGATACCTGGCTATAATTACTGGAAAACTTTCTACACCTATTTATATTTGTCTAGGACAAGAAGACTAAGACAAATTTTTCTTACCAGTATCACATCACTCCAGTGTGAATTCTCTGGGTACTAAGCCTGCTAATGCACTGTGTAGATAACCATGCCTTCTATTCAGGGGAAAATGTACGTTTTTCTGAATTGTGTTCAGAAGTAATATATATTAATACAGTCAATAGGACAGTAGATTTGCAGTGACTGATATTGGCCCAGTTAAATAAACAAAAGCATATTCTACTGCCATTTATGCTTCTAAATATTCCTGGTACTATAGGAGAGACCAGGAGACTTACTCTGTTTTATGATGTCTTTGTGTGAGCAGGTAGTCATATAATTCCTTATTCTACCAAATAGAATCATTTTGTGAATGCCTTCTATCATTCCTTCTTCCCTCTTTTATAGGACTCTTGCTGGCTTTGCCAACAGACTTGAAACATTCCAGTGTTTCCACTGACTCCATTGCATGTTGTATAAGAATCTATAATGATGTGCTCTTTCAGAGAGCATTTTTCAGTTTTCTGAATAGCCAAGTGTATTCTGAATGTTGATTGAGGCCTGCTGATGTTCCATAACCTGATAGTGCAACTGAAAAATTTGTGAAATAAAAGTGACATACCAAGGGCAGCTGGTAAGAAAGCTTCTAAGAAATTCCTCAGGAATGCCAGAAGAGTTTGTATATACTTTGCCTCACACTGAACCACGTGTGCATGTGCAACATGTGTCTTTCCAGTGTTGTGACTAACTTACAGAAACACAGTTTTCCATTAACATATATCTCAAAAATTAGACATTAAAAACTCAGAAAACTACATTCATATGTATGTGAATACCAGTGTATCTAAACTGCAAACCAAGGCCAATGTAAATAAAAATGTGTGAATCTTTGATCAGGGGCTCAGGTGTCTGTTCTCTAACTCCTGGCTTGATGTACGAGTGAATGTTAGTTCTCTTCTATACAGAAATTTTGTCTGAAAGAGTGAGACACTAAGTGAGTAAAAGACACAAAATGTAAGACAGATTTAAATGATGTGTGTTAGAAAAGGAAAATTTATGCAAGGATTCATGAGCAAATATATAAACATAGAAAATTAAAAAATAAAAAAGTTAAAACTGTAAAAAACTAAGACTGGGCAACCTAGCACTGCTGAGGAACTCATAAAGGCCATAGTAGCTACTCTTTCCCCAAGTGACTGAGTAAATAATAAATAATTACATTTGGAATTACAGAATACAATAACGGAAAATTCCAGGCTGAATCTCTGGAGATCAAGTTCAACCTTCTGCTAAATGAAGCACTTTTGATCAAAGGTCCTGTCATACTGGATTTCTAATGAAGTTGACTGCACCACTTCTCTGTAAAACCTGTTCCAGCATTCAACTGTTCTCACTGCAATCAACCTCATTAGCTGCATTCGGAATTTAAGGTTTGCCATCCTTTTAAGCATTTTACTTGGAGGATCTGTTCTGGAATCTACTTTTTTAGCAGAACTTATGACAGGGAGAAAATTAAAATGAAACAGAGCATTTCAGGTGTATCCAAACAAGTGCTGACCAGAGTGGAAAAATCACATCCCTTCATCTGCTAGCTATGGAGCTCAGATAAAGCTGCTGATTTACGACAAATTTAATCTTCCTGAGGCCCCTAAGGTTCTTCCAGGAGAAATAGACTTAAAGAAGAGGGACCCCAGCCTGTACTGCTGCTGCTTCTGTCCTAGAAGCAGGATTTTTCACTTATGTCAAAATTTTGGAGCTCTTGTCCTGGCCTTGTTTGTAGACTACTTACAAAATTCCTTTTCTGAAAGTAGTAGTTCTTCAAATCCATCTGACCTATGTGGGTAAAAAAACAAATTAAAGATATCAGGGTTAAAAACAACATTTAGTATAGCCTATTTGTCACATATTGAGTTTAAGACAAATTTAGAGTATATTTAGTAAATTCTGACATTTCCAAAGAGGCATGTAATAAGGGGCAGACTGTGCTCTGTGAAGACCCTGTATCTGAAATGGGTTTAAATTTTAACCTTATCCAATTTCCGTTCAGAACCACCAAGAGCATCTTGAGCAAGTTACTGTTGCTCTTCTTGTTACACACAGCCAACTTTAAACTCAAAAAAATAGCATCATTCTTTTAACTTTTCTCCTCCATCAGCCTCAAATACTGTCTTCCAGTTTAAACTGGTCTCTGATTCCAGCTTGTTTTCTGTATCTGGGAGATGGGAGAATGATGAGGATGACAGAGCTGTTAACCCAAACAAGACTCTCCCTACCTTTCCATAATCCCTAGGTAAGAGCTGTGAGAAGTACAGGGAGTTACTTTTCTTCCTGAAATTTACTCTGGACTACATAGAAAACTACATCTCCCCACCACAGGTTTGTTGGCATGAAAATACAGCCAAAAAACAGGTCTCAAAAGCATACAAATAGTCAACTAGAGCACTATCCTTTCAAAATAAATATTTTGTAAGTAGAAAATATGTTTTAGTCAAATTTATCTGGATTTTAACAATTTTTTTTTTGCTTTTCCCAAATGACATTTCAAACCAAACAAGAACCACATGTTGAGAGTCACAATAAAATATTTCCTTTCAAAGTGTTAATTTCTCTTCAAATGGAATGCAAAATGGACAGATATTTCACAATAAACTGTCATTTAGCACATCAAAGATGGACAAGTAGAAATATCAAACTGTTTTACTTGGTGGATTTGCTTCTTATGCAAATCAGAAATTTCTTTTTGGGGATGCTACTCTGAACTGTTTTTTTAAAACAAAACCAAAAGAACCTCCAATCACTTTCTTTTCTGTGGAACTTTTTGGTGATTTCAACACTGGCCCAGTATAGAGTGAAAGTCTCAATGTAATGGAATATATAAACATTAAGACAGAGATTTTATATTTCTGATGTGCATAAACCAAAGGCAGTTAAATGTCTCCCTGATACCCGATCCCGTCAGATCTCGGAAGCTAAGCAGGGTCAGCCCCGGATTAGTACTTGGATGGGAGACCTCCTGGGAAATGCCGGGTGCTGTAGGTTCTAGTCCTGAGGACTTCAATGGCACTGTCCAAACTCGCTCAGCCATGGCAGATGAACCTCAGGACTGAAATGGTGGGGCCAGTTCTGCGCACGCTGAGCCTCACCTAAACTCCACTGCGCAGGTTGGAAGGCCATGTGGGGAGAGCCCTGCCCAAATCTGCGTTCACGAAGCCGAGCCACACACCCACAAACCAAAATGCTTCAAAGCCATAGTTTTTAATTTTTTAAATCCAAATGGCCTACAATAACTTTAGGAAAAACAAAGAATTAATTATATTTTGTGTTTAAGGATTCTTTTATAGCGCAATTTGGGGGATTTTCTGAGACTTTATTGACAGTGGCTGGAGTACAACATCAATGGTTTTGCCAAGGATGCCAGAATTTATTCCTTCTAAAATTTTCATGACTGATGACAGAAATATAAACACTATCTTTGCAATCTGTGCTTTTCGTATGAACTCTCAAAGCACCAATTCTCTCTATATCTAGCTCTTTATTTATATGTATATAATATTTGAGCACTAGTTTTTTTAATCACTATTTATAAATCTTTCTTAATCAATTATAGAAAGTCATTAACAAAACCAAAATTCGTTTCATCATGCAAGTTACTTCTAATATATTACTTTAGCTATTCTTACAATCCCAACTGAGTATTTCTACAGCGGATATCTTTTCATGCAACCTGCGTAAATATCCAGAAAAGAATGTATTTTCTCTGTTTTCCTTAGGATAAACAGTGAAACAGTAAAAAGAGGCTAAGACACAACAGGGGAGGCAAAACAGACAAGCTGCAACAGCCTACGTGGGAGAATATTACAGAATTACAGTTGTTGCAATGGCTGCCAATTGCGCATCTGGAATAAATAGGTCTGAGGCCCAGGAGTTTTTAATACAGGGAAAAGTTTGCCTCAGATGCTTATTCCTTTACATTTTTATTTCAGTCTTTACTCCAAATGTTTTAAAGAAGAATATTTAAAATACTCCAGTTACTTCTGTTGTTGTTCTTGGTAATTAGTCTGTCAAAACCTACCAGCAAGTAGAGTCATATTAAAATCTTTGTTACTAATATTTCAGTTCACCGCATTGGATTACTGAGGATTATCTGCCTGCTTGCTTTGTGCTGTTTTGCAATGATAGGCAGAGAAAGTTTTGGATGCATGAGCTCTGCAATTGTCCCTTTAGTGTTATTGATCCTTACACCAACAACAGAAGCAAGGCATTCCAGTGAGCCAGGTTACACATGCCATGGCTGCAGGAGATACAGAAGTTTCCGTGTTGTTGTCTTTATCCACATGGACAACCCCATTGGCAAAACCCAGTGAGCCTCCAGAGCACCATCCCCTTTTGCATTAAAGGCGACTATGGACACTGAAAACAAGAGTTTCAAGTTAAAGCAGTGTGTTTAGAAGCACATCTTCATACCTATGATAGCAAATGACAGCCAACCCAGCTGATGCAATAATTATGTCATTTTATCACTTCGGCAGGTGTGACTTACCAACCTGTATGTTCATGTAGGTAATGGAAAAGAGAACTAACAGAAATGTGCTTATATTATGCCTATGCTGACAGTCTCATGGATCACAAAGCCCTTGAGAACTTGAATAGAACTGAGACAGATTAGGAAGGAACTCTCTAAGTGACATGTACTTGCCAGTAGATTTTGGTTGTGATTCAGTACTCATCCAGACTTTCAACTGTTCAGAATTCACCCCAGTTCCCACCTGGGTTTCATGACCAAGTTATTGTTGCTGAAAAGTAGGATGTTTTGGCAGAAAATCTGAATTCCTAGAACTACTCCAGGGAGTACACAGGACAGAGATTCCAAATCAAGAACTTGGAAGCATCTTCTGTTTCCCTGAAGATCACTGTCATTGAAAACCAGCATAACACTAGATTGAGACAATTTATCTCTTGACTGCCTTGAAAAAAAGAATGAAAAAGCCAAAATCTTTAGGTTCATCCTTTTGAGTCTCTGCATATGAGCATATTCTAGTGGACAGAAACTTTTGAAAACATCTTTTTCTCAGATGGACCAGATCTATTCTGCACATGATATGAACAAGATTGTTACATCCTAAGATGTTATCACTATGTCGATATTAAATCTAATATATATATATTTTTAGGTAGCAAGCAAAAAAGTCATCAACAATTTCCTCAATAATATTTTATCCACTTTCCCCAAATTTCCTCTCTCAGTCAAAGATGGTGAGTTTTTCAGGTCTCAATCTTTTCAGGAGATGAGATAAATCAAATTACATTGAATTTATCAGAATCAGATGATTTTTAAAATTATTCTTAGAAGTAAGGTTGGAAAACCAATACCTGACTTCCACCCCAGCCTGACTACAGTAGTAGTGGTCTGCTCTTATTCTACAAGCCATTGGTACTTTGTCCTACAGCTGTTGTTGGTTAAGGCTTCCAGTATTGTTCCTAGAAGCAATCTGTGGAAATAAGCATTCTCTAGTTCTTTCCCATTCTCTCTTTAAAGACTTGGACAACTTAGATAAACTCCTGGCATTCCTCCTTAGCCCTTTCTTTAATGAGAAGATCAGCTGGCTGTATAGCTTTTTCTCAGTGTGTACTGCCAGCTAATGGCAACTTTATTAGGTATCTTCAGTGAGATGATGAGCCACCAGGGAGTATTAACACCTGGATTTACAGTCACAATGGCGGAGCATATTGAAGTCCTTCACTATACTGAATTACTCAATAATAGCTTTTGGAAACATAAATAATCAAGAAGCATCATTTTTGAAGATAAAAGTCAGGAACATGTCTGGCTAATTGACCATGATGGAGTTATAATAGTGAAATACCGCACACTTTTGGAGTAAAGTTCTCTATCAGCCTGCCTATATCTAAAGCATTGAGGGCTGGCAACACTGCAGAAGTTTATGGATAGTGACTCTTGCACACTGCTTCTGCCAATAAGATGTACATCAGATTTTACATTGGTCTAAGCTATCCCAATAAATTGTGGCAGTCTAAGAAACACAGAGATAATGTGAAGCAGGAGGACTTCAAACAAGATTAAATTGTGGAGAATGCCATCAAGATTGCTAATTCAGTTTCCATCAAAATCCAGAAAAGGTCAGATCCTGTTAACAACAGAATGTTTCATCCTGTTTCTCTATATTCAGTTAAGAAAGTGTTGAATTCTATTTGGGTATTTTAATCATTTCAACTCCATCTGATTAAGAAAGTGTTTAAGGCTACACATATAACTGCTGTCTTGCAAAGAGACTTAATTGTGAGCTTTACAGCTTGGCTGAGTTGAGACGTATTTACTCAAGTTATTTCAGAGTATTCAAGGCAGTGAAAAAATGTAAAATATAAGATTATAAAAGTCTCTGTGTCTATATGCCTATGTTTTAGTTCTAAATTGAACTTCCTTTTGCAATGACTTCCAAATGAAAGCTTTTGCTTACTGTTGTTTTGACTTGCTTTTGTTTTCTGGGATTTTTTTTATGTTTGTTTTTTTGGTTTGGTTTGGTTTTGTTTTTGTTTTTTAGTTTTGTGGTTTGGGGGGTTTTGAGGGTGAGTAGTGGGAAAAAAATCCCCAAATATGTGTTTCTCTTTTCTTTCTTTCTTTCTTTTTTTTTTTTTTGGGGGGGGGGGGGGGGGGGGGCAGAGGGTGGGGGGCGAGTGGAGGGGTTGGGAAGTGGGCTGTGTTTTTGTTTTGGTTTGCTTTGTTTTTAATTTTTATTACATTTTTTCTTAATTTTCTATTTTAATTGAAACATTATAAAATAAAAATAATCCTCCATTTCTTTACCAATATTCAAATTACCTGTGGATATTTTTTATCTAAATGCTAACATCTGGAAGCTTTAAAATCAATCAGTTAGTCAATCCATCACAACACCAGTGGCTATTTAAACTTTAGGGAGTATAAGAAGTGCTTTAACAAACTAATACTGGAGAAATTATTTTAGTAACAGCAAATAGAAACCACAACATTTTACTCACCTCCTCACGCAATTAGTGTGTGAAGTATGGAACCACTTCTCTGTCTCTCCCCAACACAATGACTATTTAATTATTCATACAAAGTGAAATGGCTTCAACAGAACAAACATAAGAAGTCCAGGCTGCAGCACCTTAAAGTCTGGTTGTTAATGCTCAGCCTCAGAGGGTCTTATTTCTCCTCCTCTGCACCACATAGGCTTTAACTCAGGTGCTCATCATGTACGTGACAGCCCCAGGGCAGGTTTCATGAATCCCTGTGTCCCATGCAGGGTGCTGTGGCCCAGAATCACCTCATCACACCAGGGCCCTGAGGTTCAATAAATTAAATTTGTTTCATCTTACTCACAATATTTAAACTGCAGACACTCATGCTGCCAGCCTGTTGTGGTTCCACATTCTTGCTGTGAGGGAGGTGAGCACTGGAATACATTGCCTGGAGAAGCTGTGGATGTCCCACCCCTGGAAGTCTTCAAGGTAAGGATGGATGGGGCTCTGAGCAACCTATTCTAGTGGGAGCCACACCATTCTATGATTCTATGACTCTATGATTTAAGAAATGGAAAGTGAAATTAACTCTGTAACTTCGAACAGGGAACAGGACACAGAGCTCATTCCTAAAATATTTACATAAATTCACTCTAACACAAGTCCTTGTTGTTGTCTTCTCTACAACTCTCTGGGTTATGAACTTCTTTTTCCTGGGATTGCCATACTGTCACCCAGTGAAATTCTTCTAAAGTATAATCTGACTGGAAACAGTCATAAAACACATGTGCCTTAAAGCGCTAACACATGCTGCATTTGAAATCCTGTATCTTGAAGTGCATTGTAGTGCAATATTCTACAATTTTTCAACCTGGCAACAGTCCTTACAAGTACCCACTTGAACAGAAATTCACTCCATATGTATCAGCTGAGGGAAGAACTATTGTGATAAACTAATTATAATGACTAGGTTAATATGTATTCTCCTACACACATACAAGTGTAAACCAGGCATGCCACACTGACTCAGTGTTTGTTTAAGAGAGGCAACACTGAATAGAATTTGAGGATGTGGGGATCAGATGTAGATACAAAAAACCAAACTTGAGTGGGATATTGCAGGATAGGACAGAGTTCTACCTCTAAGCTACAGAAACTGGAGAAGTAAGTCATGGACAGATGTGGGTGTTCCTCATGAACAAAAATTACAGAGAGGCAGTTGCCTAAATGAAGAGCTCATTGAGTGGTTATGGTAAACATTGTTTACCTGTGTGAATAAAATAATCACATAGTAGCATTATACAATAGTTAATTAATCAATCATGAGAAGTTATTCCTCAAACGGACAAACAAAAATAGTGATTGGATTTCAGTCAACCAGTTAGAGAATTTAAAATTTTAATTAAGGAAATGAACATGAGAAAGACAAGAAGTGCAAAAACTCCTAAAAGGCACAATTGATGAACTACAAAACACAGGGCATGAAGTTTTTTAGAGTTGGTGCTGTTTTCTTCTTTTCACTACCAACGAGTCAGGTAAAAATTTGCTTAGATGAAGGCATCCCAATTTAGACTCAAGGGACTTTAGCATCTATTGGAATAAAGACAATCAAAAAAAAAGCTCTGTTCTGCTTTGAAAAGGTAAATGAACCTTCTGTGGAAAGCAGAAGTGTGAAGGTTCAGAAGAAACCTATTACAAGCTTCAGCACACACTTGTGACAAGAATTGTGACTGTATTTGCAGAACACAGTCTTCCCAAGGGATGCCAACCAACCTGTGATGTTAAAAGATTGAATTCACTTCAGCTGTATAACTTCTCCTCTCCTCTCAGATGGTTGTCTAATTATTCTATGTAATGTTGTTTCTAAAACAAATGAAGATTTGTTTTTTACATTGTTAAGAGCAGAGTTGTTAATCGTTGCATGTCAGAATATATATAGTTAAGTTAAATTGTACCCTGCTACACTGTTCTGTCAAAACAGAAGTATTACATACAAATGCATCAGTTGCAATAAAGTTTTCTTCAGTGTAAGTTTAATTTTTCAATTAATCTTTTTGCTTTCTTTTTGTTTGAAAGCAAGTGGTGGTGCCTAAGTTCCTTTGGACATGAATCCAAACTACAGACTGTTCATTAGGAAAACAGATCTTCCAACAATATGTGGAAAAAGAACAAGTTTCAAAACCTTGAAAGTTGCCTCAAAATGAAAGTGTCATTCTATCGACAGCTCCAATTCTTTAAATTGTTTTGCCTGACACTTAGTAGAGCTTCCAATAAATGGACTTCTTTGTTCATATCTGAAGAATTATATATCAAAATTGTGAAGCTCCATGTTCACTTTCACTCTTTCTGTCTTGCTAATAAACGTCTGTAGCTTAAGTTTTCCATGTTGCTTAGTACAGAGAATCACCATTGGAAAAATCAAGATTGTAAATAGTCAAAGTGAAATTTCACTTGCTACCAGAAAATGATGATATATCCATCCACACCCTTGAATACACAAATTAGGATGAATGCACATAAATGTGCGCACTGCCTAGGCATATTTACCATCCCTCCTCTGCTGCTGGTGCTAACCAAAACCCACCACTTGGTCAGCTGTGGTGCTGTCTTTGGTAACGAATGCCTGCTGCAGATCAAAACCTGGGCAATAACTCCTTCAGCCTCAGCATCTTTCACAGACATTAGAGACAGTTCCAAGACAAAGAATTACAGGCACTGTTTTTAAGAGTTGTATGAGGGAAGCCATTTGCAAAAGCCAAATACTAAAGAAAAACTGAGTGATAGTAACAAAGATTACAAATTCTTACATTGAAGTAGTAATTATTCCTATAAGCAGAAGCTATTCAAGCTATTTTCTTTAAGAAAGTATTTTCTTCTGACCATCACTAAAGGCCCAGCAGTAGGAAGACAACTAATGTAAGGCACTTGGTGAGATTTCAGACTTCTGGAAGAGGACTATCTGGATGAATCTGTTCCTAGGTTTTTCATAGGTGTCAAAGATTTCCCATACTAGGTAGAAGAGAAGAATGTTCCCGACTTTTACATAGATAGCATTTAAAGTAAAAAGGGGACACAATTCTTTCTTTTAATATCAAAAATGCACACTCAGATTTGAAACCTCTTTTGAATAGAAATAACTACAAGTACTGGCATCTCACTGGCTCTTTTTTGATTTTCCCAGGGTAGGGGGAGGAAGGGGGGTGGTGTGGGTGTGTGGTTTTTTGGGTTTTTTTTTTTTTGGTGGTGGTGGTGATTTGTTGTTAGTGTTTTGTTTTGTTTTTGTTTCTTTTTCTTTTTTTTTTTAATTCTGCAGTATGAAGTCTGAAAAGAGTATTAACATCTGGCTACTTTTTTCATGAAGATTCATTTTCCGCATTTTTCACTTCTCCTGTCCTCTGAATTCCTTATTTAGAGCTTGTCTGGTATAAATTTTTATTACATTTTCTTTAGCATCAGTTAATGAGTAGTGCCTTTATTGCAGAACAAACTCAAGGAGACATTGCTGCACAAATTTCCTTCTATTAGGGCCTGATGAAGACAAGGAAATTATTGGGGGTTTTTTTGTTTGTTTCCAGTGCTTAATTCTTGTTTCCCCTATTAATTATATACACAGGTAGAAGCAGAGGTAATTTTTGCATTTGACTGGTTCTCCCTCACAGGTGGACTTACTCTAAGAGAACATGGAAGTCCTGGAAAAGCTTTGTTGTATCCACCTTTTAGATTCATTTACAGTCGTTTGCAGGTAAAAGTGGAACAAGTACTTTAAGTGTTTATCTTTCATACCATGCCTGACCTTTCAAAAAATTAATGGGCATGGGAACCAATTCCCCAAATTTTGGTTTTTGTGTTTTGGGGTTTTTTTTCACTTTTTTTTTTTCCAATCAGTACAAAGTTAAATGATTCCAACTCCAGCAGCTACATACTTAGAAGGTTCCAGTACCAGAGTTTTCCATTTTCCCTCTGAAATACTGCAAACAAGCAACTTAACTCTCTGGGTATTTAATCAGTGATACACATTCTTAATGCTATTTTTTTAATATTAGTTATAAACTTTCCATTCATCAGAAACTTTTCCACTTTATGCTTTCTCTGAGGCAGGATAAGTTTCTCTGGTTCCCTGGTTTCCCTCCAGAAAATAATACAGATTGCAGAGGGCAAGATAGTCTATCTTAATGACAAAGGCATTCAAATACTATTTATATTTTACTTTATTAAAAACCCCAAAACAACAACAACCAAACAGAAATTAGAAAAGTTTCTCACCAGTTCCAATATAGATATTATAAGTCCATCCTTCTCTCACTACTCTTATCTTAAATCTGTGCAGTTGCAGAATTTTAAAAGAACAGTCAGGTTGAAGAGTGTAGCAGCACAGCCAAGGGAGTGATAAAGGAGAAAAAGAGAAAGAGATGTAATAAGACTGGGTTTGAAAATGAAGAGGAAAAAGGAAATGCTTAGACTAGCAGGTTAAAAAAAGGCTCAGTGAAGACAACTCCACCCAATTTGGAACAGATAATATAGCTGACTGGCTCACCACTTCACATGTACCAGCTTTCAATTTGTGAATCTCTTTGGAGCCATAATGCTTAGCACTGCAAATCATCCACTGAAAGAACCTTCAAATCTTTGGAACTTATTGATACAATTACCTTTGTGCTGCTGAGCTGAATGCAGTGTCCATTGTTTGTCTGCAAACTTTGTCTCCAATTGCAAGAAAAAGAAAAGAGAGTATTAGTCTGTGTAGTGTGTATTGTGTGGGTACTCTTCCTCTTTGGATCAAGCTAGGCTAAGAAATCCATTTAACCTTTCAGTGTCAAGTTTGATGGACCCAAGGTGACACTGTATTTTTTCATTGTGCAGTACAGTTTATGATTGCAATAAACCTGAAGGAAAAATTGATGTTGACAAATATTATATATGTTTTTCTTCTCCTCTTGCTAAGATGGAAAAGTGACAAGTGTCACTTTTGAAAAGCAGTAGCCTCATGTACAATCTAAGGACAAGGTTAGTCATCAATCATGTCTTTTCATAGGTCTTCACTGATGAGTTTGACTTTGGACCTAAAATCTTTGAACCCTCTCTCAGCTTTTGCCCTGGAATCAATCAATCAATCATTCATTCATTCATTCATTCATTCATTCATTCATTCATTCATAGATTCATGGATTTTTAAGGCAAAAAAAGGACAACTACAATCATCTTGTGTGAACGCAGGCCACAGAGTTCAAGCTTTCATTCTTCCTAGTTCTTTCACAGATTTTTTTCACATTTTTCTCCTGTTGCACTCAGTTGCTTACTAAAGTCATTGTGATGCTTAAAACTTTCTCTAAACATCCTCTGCCTCCTCTTCTTGTTTGGGACATATTCCTGTCATGACTCTTCCACAGAATAACTCTTGTATAAAGATTGAAACTAACAATCTACAACAATTGCTTGTAGAAAATGTTACCTCAGCCTCTTAAAAAATGCAGATCATCTATTAGGGCACATCAGCAAAGACTATCTTCCCTAAATGTTCATCAACCAATATCCTGAAACATACGCATTTAACAAGTTGTTTTTTTCTAACAACTTTAGAAACAACTTTATCTTAGTAAATATAATAGAATTAAAGGTACCATTTCAACTCATATCCATATCTAAACCTTCTCCAAGTCTGTCTCATATTTCCATTCTTTCTCTTCTGTCTCTTAAGTCTGTCTGAGTCTGTCTCTTTACTTTTCTATGTCTCATAAAAGTTTAAATGCAAAGAACTTCTCAGTTCACAGGTAAAATAAACTGTCAATGTGTTTATAGTAACTGTTCATAGCCTTTTATTCCCTCCACCCTTCATAAAAAATATTAATGGGATACACCAATCTGCCATTGTGCCCTTTACATGTAAATTGTTGTAAATAATAATAATACAAATGATTACAGGGAAAACTACTACTGCTAGGAGTGCATCAATTTGTGAGCATAGAGGTAAATAAGACAGCTCTCTCTGTGGGTGACTCTGTCATCACGTTTTGTACAGGCGCTACTCAGCAGGCTTAACAACATGAGTCCTGTCATGGCTGGTCTCAAACTTTCTTCAGAGAGAAGCTAGGAGGCTAAAACCCTTTTATAAAAAGAAATAACTAAAAGGAGTTAAAAATAAGTGTCTCTCCGATGAGCTGCTGTGTCGAATGTATTTAATTGCCCACAAGTCGCATATCTTCCCTTCTTCATATTATTGTGAAGCCTGCTGAATTTCTGTGGTACAGCAGTTACTCAGGTTTTATCTTCTACAGAGACAAGTTGTAATTTCTTTTATAGGGAAAGGGGAAAAAAGACCCATAAGAGAGAAAGCAATTGCAGGAGCAACAGTCGATGTCAAGAATGGAAGAAAGTGTTGTAGGGTTATTCAGGTGCAAACCTGAGAATCAAGGGTCCTGGGACATGTGGCAGTTCTGCCCCATACTTGTGTGAGTAATTTACCTGGACTTAGTAGTAAACTGGAGAGACTTACAGGAAAACTCTTTTTCTAAATCACTCTCCCAAACTTGAAACTGCTTTCATGTTCTTACTGATAGTAATGTAGTTTCTTGGTATGTCCAGAATGTTCTTATTATGGTACCATTAGGAAACATTATTTATATATGCACGATGCTGTACATATAAAGATTAAGAAGTAATCAGCTACCAGAACATTTTCAGAATTTCAGGTTCTGTGGGTGTTTTTATTTTGTTTTTGTTTGAACACAAAATTACATTTTCTATTAAAACATCTATGAATTTGCCTGACCTTTTTGATGAACTGCCTTAAGAAATAAGCTATGAAATCAGAAGACTTGAGCAGAAGTTTTGACAAATCATAGAGATCACTGGAACACATAGTGCCAGGAAGTTGAGGATTATATTTTACACTTGTCCTGTTATTTTGGTGTTTGGTGGGTTTTTTTGGTTATTTTTTGGTTTTTTTTTTTTGGTTTTTTTTTTTTTTTTTTACTATAAAAGAATATTTTTTTTTTGTGTTTCACAGTATCCTGGAAAATATAACTGTGATTATCCTATACTCTTTTATGGGTGGATGAGCTATGCTGTTCATAATGAACTGAGGCTTAGAGTGATGCAATTTTTCAGCAATCGCATATCATTTGGTGCTATATAGAGACATAGTCAGAGGATTTCCATGCCATTGGACAGAATCAGTGCCAGTTACCTGAGTGGTTCAAATGCCAGCATATGAAGGCAAGCAACATGAAACCCTGCACTTTAAATTTAATGAAAACAGAACTCAGTCAAGGAGTGATTAAGCAAATGTTTTATGCTGAAGAAATATTTTTGGGAAATTACATTCCATACAGATTTTTTCTTCTATTTCTTCTATTTTTTTTAAATTCTGATTCATTGCAAAAGTATTAACATTGAGATATTTGTATTTCCCCAGAACACTGAAATTCTTCATCTTATTATTTATCTTTTTTGTTACTAAAAATCCTCGGAGCACCCATTATGATAACATTTATATAAATGTGGATAATAGTCTGCTTTTGCCACCAGCAGTTTGAAATTGAAATAGGTGGTATTGTCAGGTTATGTTCACTGTTTATGCTTTTACTTCCAGTTTGATTTGAGCATAAATAAGTTCTAAAATAAAGGTAGAATGTCCTGACAGGCTTTATGATACTATTTTAAATATTGCTGTGGAAAACAAGATTTTAACACACACACACACACACACACACACACACACACACACACACACACACACACACACACACAAAAAAAAGAAAAGCCTCAAACCAACCACAACCCAAATCCTTAATAAATAGACAATAGCTGTCAGTATTAAAAAACTGTTTCACTGAATTGCATTCAACATATTAAATTATCAGGTTTCTATGCAGTCTCTAGGGATACCCTTTAATTATTTTTTGTTTCCACTTCCACACATGTTTCTTTGCCATTGACAGGGAACGGCTGCATAACATTTAAAAAATCAGAGACCTTTTCAAATGGACTTAAAGACTGACAGCTTTGAATTGCAGACTCCAGATTGTTGAAAAAATTAGTTCTGATAACTGGATAGTCTAGTGGTACCCCTCTATGACCTCTGAGCTATTGGAAAAACATATGAATAATAACACCAGTCTATAAAGAACAAATGCTTTAAAGTAGCCAAGACACACCTTTGTGTTGCAACATCAAGGTGGGCTTCTTTTGTTCAAGCTGCCATCAGGAATGTCATGGGGAATAGTGTTGCAGGTAAGAAGACAGTATGCACAGTGCTCTTCCTTTAAGGAGTAGCTGCTGCAATCACTGAGATGGAATGAAAAAATACATCCTTGAAGTACATGTTTGCTTCATAACGTCACATTAGATAGTTTAAATATATGATTAATCTCCTTTATTTCCTATTTCCTTATTTTAATATCCACTGAAATTAGTTCCTTTAAGTAAAAAGTCTTTCTTTTTTCTTTCCTGTTTTTCCTCATTTTTTTTCATTTGTGTCATCCTTCAAAATGAAGTAACCCCGCTAGTTTAGTTTGGAAATAAATCAATATCTTTCAAAAGTGGAAGGCATGTGCACTCAATGAAAATAGCAAAAAGGCTTGACTGCGGACAAGTCGAATGTTAAAACTTAATAAAAATAGGATGAAAAGATTAGTGTGAGAAACAAGCTGCTAAAGTTTCTAAAGTAAAAGAAGTAATAATAAAAAGTTTTTCATATCCATCAAAAGCAAGAAACTTGCCAGACAGCTTATGGGATTTACAAATGACCAGGATGTAAAAGAATCATACAAGGAAGATAATGTCATAAAAGGAAAGAAAAATGAATTCTTCATATCCATGTTCCTTATGAAGTTGGGAAATTTGGTTGTTTCTCTGTGTTTGAAAGTCAGTCTCAAAATAAAGTGTCAGCAGGGGAGACTTTAGACATATTGATAAAAAGCAACAAATCATCAGGATCAGATGGTATTTACCTAAGAGCCAGAAGGGAATAAAAGTATGTAATTATTGAATTAAGTGTGTTTTAAACCCTACTGTTTCTGGATAAGATGTAAGGGGGTAAGGAAATGGGGTATGAAGAGGGAAGAAGTACGGGGGAAGGGTGAAAAGGGAAAAGGGAAAGATGGAAGGGGAGGGGAGGGGAGGGGAGGGGAGGGGAGGGGAGGGGAGGGGAGGGGAGGGGAGGGGAGGGGAGGGGAGGGGAGGGGAGGGGAGGGGAAGGGAGGGGAGGGGAGGGGAGGGGAGGGGATGTTTGAGAAAGGAAGGTTTGGGAAGGTTTGGAAAGGAAAGGTTTGGGAAGGTTTGGAAAGGGAAGGTTTGGGAAGGAAAAGGGAACAAAAGTGGAAAGAGGGAATATGGAAGAGGAAGGTGGAAAGAGGCAGGAAGAAAGAGGGAAGAAAAAAGTGCAAAGATGAAAAAAGAAAGTGGGAAGATAGAAGAAGGAATGGAAAACGGAAGATGGAAGGGAAGAGGGAAGATGGCAAATGGAAGGGAAGAGGGAAGGGAAAAAGAAAGGGAAAAGAGAAAATGGAAGGGGAAAAAGGAAGAGGGAGGTGACATACATTGCCAGTGAAAATATCTTGTTCAACAACTGAAATAGTAAGTCCAATCGGAAATCCTGTTTGCAGTGTGCCTGGGTTAATACTATATTAAGACTGCATGCAGGACTTCTTTTAGCAGATCTTTGTTGGAGTTTATGTGGAGAAAAAGGAATTACATTGTTTAGAAGACCATCTTTAGAATTTCATTTATGTGGGCTCACTTCTTTATAAGTATTCTGAACATTTAACATAGTTTTGGGCCTAAAATTTTAGATATTAATATTTTCTCACATTTATTCCACAGTGTGGCAGCTATCACATTAAAGTCTTTGCTCTGCTCATTAAGAAGAGAAATCACAACAAAATTAACAACAAAAGCTCTCAAAAAATGCATTTAAATTATGTTTTTGCAAGGAAATGCAAAATTCATTGCTGACGACGTGGCAATTTTCCAATCAAGCATTTCTTTTGGTTGTAAAGACAGAAAGCATGTGCACACAGAAAGGCATTTTGGCATTAACAGCTTTAACAAAGCTCATTACACAGTGAGTGCTGTCGCTGTGAAGTATTGGTCTTTGAAGGGTAATACGAATTCAAGTAGCATAACACTGCATATGAGTAAGGGGACCAAAGACCCTGAATGCTGAAAAGAATTACAGATCTTCAAAGTCTCACATACAAACGAAACAAAAATGTAGCATGTAATGAAGACCTTAATAATGTAAAAGCTTTTGTCTCTGAGGAAGGGAGGTGAAGAGGAGGGAAAAATAGGGAAAGCAGTGGGGAAAAAACAGAGTACTAGAGACGTGAAATATGAGTTTTAAGCATTGTAATCAGAAGATGTGAATTGTCTTGCCTAGCTGACACAAACAGATAAGTATACAGAGTGGCTGACAAATATTAGTACTGATGTGAGAAAGTCAGTAGAGTAATGATACCAAATGTAAGAGCAGGAAATGTTTTTTTTTTTCTTGATAGTAAAAGAGATGGATGTTTTGCATGCTTGGTTTTTAATAGAAAGGTACCAAGGAGATACTATGTCAGAGGTGCAGGAATGTCGGTCATGATTTTTGGTAAGAATTCCTGGTCAAAATGTGAAACAAAAAATTAATTTAAGGAAGGAGTTGCAGAGAATTTTAAAGATATTAAAAAAAAACCCAACAAAAAAACAAACAACACAAAAAAAAACACAACAAAAAAACCCCCAAACAAACCAAACAAAAAACAAACAAACAAAAACTAAGAAGGAAGGCACAAAGGAAAGAGAAGAAACAGAGATGACAAATTATGCCAATGTATGTACTTGCTCTTTTCCATCTTTATGACATATTTTTCAGTTTTATTTTAATAATTTTAATCCACCCAATATCCTTTTTATCTTAGCCCTGAAATTAGTTAATTTTTGGTCAAACTTCTTGCCAACTACAAGAAAAACTCAATAATGTAAAATTTACAAGTACCATATATTACTGATAGGCCTACAGGCTAGAGCCTATTACTCAGGATATTAATGTTTCAAGTTCAAGAGGAATTTAACTTCCACTTAGAGCCCATCAGGAAATCAGAAATCTTCTCAAATGATCAGGTAAATAAATTTTATAACAAAGCTGTTTCATTTCTGTAATTAAATAAAAAAATGCTGAAATGGAGGTTGAACTAGAATAGAAATTATTGTTTTACTCACTCTATGACTCTAGCTACCACTTATAATACTAATGAAAGAGATCTTCCTCTATATATGTTGACAAAATTTAGGACTAAATAAGTCACTGCTCTGAAAGCCAGTAAGCAAATGTTTCGGATTAAAATCTTAATTCAGAAGAGTGGATGATTCAGTAGAGAATGGAATTACATCCAGCTGGCATGTGGTCACCAGTGATGTTTCTCAGGGATCAATATTGGGCTAAGCCTAGTTTAATACCTTTACCAAGGATCTGCATGAGAGGATTGAGTGCACCCTCACTTAGTTTAAGGACAACACTAAGACAGGTAGGAGTGTTCTGCTGGAGAGTAGGAGGATTTTGCAGGCGGATCTGTACAGCCTGGATGGATAGGTCAAGGCCAGCCAGGTGAGGTTCAACAATGCCAAGTACTGGGGCTGGCCTTTGGATCATAGCAACCCTCTGCAGTGCTCCAGGCTGGGGGAAGAGAGGTTAGAAATCTGCCTGTTGGGAAAGGATCTGGGGCTGCTGGTCAACAGTGACTGAACATGAACCAGAGTGTGCCCAGGGGGTCAAGAAGCCCAAGGCATCCTGGCTTGTGTCAGCAATAATGTGGCCAGCGGGAACAGGGCAGTGACTGTCCCGCTCTACTGGGCACTGCTGGGGCACCCCAATCCTGTGTTCAGTTTTGGTCCCTCACTACAAAAAAGACATTGAGGGCTGGAGCGTGTCCAGACAAGGGCAATGGAGCTGGGGAAGGGTCTGAAGCACAAGTCCTATGAGGAGGGGCTGAGGGAGCATGGAGTGTTTAGCTGGAGAAAAGGGAGTCTCGGGGGAGACCTTACTGCTCCCTACAAGTGCCTGAAAGAAAGTAACGAGTGATAGAACAAAAGGAAACAGTGTCAAGTTGTGCCAGGGGAGGTTTAGATGGGATATTATGAAAAAAGTCTTGATGGAAAAGGTTGTCAGACATTGGAATAGGCTCCCAGGGAAGAGACTGAGACATCATCCCTGGAAGTATTTAAGACTTGTGGCACTTGGGAACACAGTTTAGGGGAGGGGCTAAGGTTTGGACTTCATCATCTTAAAGGCTTTTTTCCAACATAAAGAATTCTATGATGCCATACCTTCTCTTCACCACATTGATAGAAAGGTTTTCAGAAGGCAATTTTCCTTAATCCTTCTTCTTTTTGGAACTGGGCAAATTCAGCACTTTTTAAGTACAAGGTGAGAGAGAATTTTTAAAATTCATGGTTCTGTGGGAATTTTAGCTGCTTGTGCAAAAATAAAGTAATATAATAAGAGTTAAAGAAATTTTCCTTCAACTGTCTAGAAGATAAAAATATTGAAAAATTCTTTTAAGAGATGAGCTGCATTGCTCAATTGCTGTCAAAGAATGAATGAATTGAAGATGTTCTGGTCACTGAGCTTTTGGGTTAAAAGGAAAAACAGCTCCAAGGAAATCGCTCTTCATGGCCTGAACTCTTCTTCCAAATATATGACAACTAACCTGTACTTTAGAATCAAATGTAACATTACATTTTCAAAAAGAAGGGGGGCAGGAGGCGGGGTCAGGGAAAGGAAAAAGAAAAGATAACCTAGTTTTGTATAGCCTATTTTAATTATTTTCATTATTTATTTGCACACCCCACCTCACTCCCAACTTAACATGAAATGAGCATTCATAACTTTTTTCCTTCTGGTTTTATTTTCTGTGATTCCCTGTGATTTAAATTGCTTTATCAATATATAAATTTTGAAAAAATATTGAGAAACTTACTTGTGTCATAAAGCATTTTTGATACAAATTTCCTTATTCCTCATCAAAATCAGACAGATTTCTTTGCAAATTTTTATGTATTTCTTTAAACTATAACTCAGGTTTATTTTCATTTAAATTATGCTTATTTCATTTAATTTAATTCCATGTTACGTATTAATAAAATAGCTGAAGACATTTTTTCCCACATGAATCTGAAAATGAAAGTCAAGAGTCCAGGTATTCCAAAATTAGTCAAATGGCCCCTGCTGTCCTTCTCAAACTTTCTTTTGACCAATTTATATTTTTTCTTTTGCTTTGTTTGTGTGTTTGTTTGTTCTTTTTTTCTGGTTATTTGTTTTTTCTGTTTCGGATTTTTGACTTGCCTTAAAAAAGGAAAAAAAAAAGAAGAGAAAAACAAAGCAAAACCAAACAAACTAAAAAGGAAAAAAGGCAATAAATGATAAATTTAAATGAAAAGCAAAATGGATTTCAAAGAGGAAAACAGATGAAATAATCACCTTTGAATCCATATTGACAAGGCTGTTTCATAACATAAAAAATACATTATTTACATTAAGGGACTTTTATTTTGGCTTTGAATCACATAGGCTTTACATTTATGTTTGCTTAAATCAGGCCAAGTTGCAAATTTTCTACGTTTTCAAAACTTTACAGCAGGGACAAAAGCCAAAATCAGTGCAAAGATTTAATACATATAAGAGTGACTTTTTGCAGACATGCAAAACACACCTATGTTTACAGAAACACAGAATATGCTGAGCTGGAAGAGATCCACAAGGATCATCAAGTCCAGCCCTTAGCCCTGCACAGGACCATCCCCAAGAGTTGCAACATGTGCCTGAGAGGATCATCCAAACAATCCTTGAGCTCTGTCAGGCATGGTGTTATGAGCATTTCCCTGGAGAGCCTGTTCAGTGCCCAACCACTTCCTGGGTGAAGAAAGTTTTTTTAATATACAACCTAAATCTTCCCTGACACAACTTCAGGCCATTCTCTGAGGTCCTGTCACTGGTCACCCCAGAGTAGAGATCAGTGCCTGCCCCTTTTTACCCCCTGCTGAGGAAGTTGTACCTGCAATGAGGTCTCCCTTCAGTCTCCTCTTGTCCAGCTGAACACATCAAGTGCCCTCAGCTGCTCCTCACATGCTTCTCCTTGAGGCCCTTCACCATCTTCACAGCTCTTCTTTGGAAGTTCTGCAATAGCTTAAGAACTTTCTCATACTGCAGACTGAAATTTATTGAATTTTTAAAGTGTTGATGGCAACATCCAGACAGACAGATAGAAGATATCATTTACCTGTATGTTTTCTATTTCAACAGCATACATACATACATAATTCCATACAGATCATAACTCAGATTTGCTGATACTAACCTGAACCAAGTTCAGATCAACAATTTAGGGACTTAGGCTGCAAAATTGTAAGATAAAAATGGTACCTCAACATATTTGCAATTTCTCCATGTTAAGTGTTTAAAATTTCAGTCACCCTGGGATGTCGATTCTGTACCAGTGTACTTCCACTGGCTTTTTCAAAGGCCTTAATTTATATCAATAGAGCTGACGATAGAAGTTATTATCCATTTCACAGAATGTTTGTTAAGTATACTTATAGTCTTCCACAGAATCTGACTCCCACCCCATGCTTCCAGGTGTATCACACTTAAGAGTATACTTCTCTCAGGTCTGCTGCTATCATCAAGTGAAAACCAGTCTTGGCAATTTGTTATTTCTGGTAACTTGGAGATGTCATCTAATAACCGGAATTTAACCTAAACTTATTTGGACAATCAGCATTTGTTAAAATTGATTGTTTGATTAAGCATGACAGAAAGCATTAGGCCAACAAAGCCACTGAACAATTTAAGATCTTAAGGTGAATTTGCAAAGCTAATAAGGATGTAAATGTAACTTTATTTTTAAAACAATAAATCAGAGAAATTTATCTTAGTACATTTTGAAACTGGTCATGGTATTGTTATTATCATATATTATTGCGAGAAGATAAACATTTAATGAGATGAATGTATGAGTCTATAAACTCATAGTTCTATGTTACTAGCACTTCCAATTTAAATTCTGTTGAATTTTTCTGTTCATCTCCCTGAATATGACAACATGTCTTTTCCTTTTTCTTTCTTTTTTTTAGAGTAAACTAACTAAATAAATAAATGAAAGTCAGAAATTAATCTATTAAAGATATTTGAATAGCAATTTTAAAAATGGCTTCAGTGTGTCATCAGTGGAATGACATTGCACACATGCAAATAATATATATGGTTTCCTAGTAATGCTTTAATAGGAACATTTTGGAAGTACAGTAATTCAGTGTTATCACTAGAATTCTAAGCAAAAGCATACCATGGAGATTTATTTTTCCTGTTTCCTCCTCATTCTGTAAAACACAGCTATCAAAATGAATGACCAACACCTTTTTGTCATGTATTTGATACTGATGGTGACTATTACGATAACTATAATGATAATAATAGCAATCATAAGATTTTTCCTGCTACTTCCTCTGAAACATCTCAGTTAGATTAAGACTGTATGTCCCATGCAGGGACAAATATATAAAGTGAAACAGAAGAAAGTTACACTGATTTATAATTGCATTCTTCCTCTTTAGTTTTAATTTTATCCTTTGTTACAGGGATGGATTTTATTAAAAATAATAGTATAAATTGTCATACAGAATACGGGATTTCAGTCATATGGTAGTTTCCTGTTAGGCTGATAGTGTACCTAGTATCTACAAAATAAAGGTTATTTCACTCTCTTTCCTGCCTTTGTTTTTCGAGTTTCTATCTCTTAGTTGACAAGAGATATCAATCTCACTTTTCTTATTTTATTTGTAGAGGCAAAAACACCCACTCTCGATGCCTTTCACCTACCGGGGTGCCCTTAAAAAACAGGTATATGGCCCTGGATGCAGAAAGTCTGATTGAGGACAGTCAGGAGGAAGATCTGTCTACAAGGTCTTCTGGATACCCCCCATCTACCAGGCAGATTACAACTAGAGATATGAGGAAAAAAAGAAGGGTTGTTCTAATTGGTGACTCCTTTTTGAGGGGAGCTGAGGGCCCTCTATGTCGGCCAGATCCATCCCACAGGGAGGTTTGCTGCCTTCCTGGGGCCAGGGTGAGGGATATTACTAAGTGACTTCCTAAGCTTATTCAACCCTCAGACATTACCCGCTGTTGGTTGTCCAGGTTGGAAGTGATGACATCAATGAAAGAAGTAACAGGGTCATTAAAAAGATTTTAAGGCACTGGCCTGATCACTTCATGGGACAGGGGCACAGGTAGTAATTGCCTCAGTTCCTGTGCTAGCTGGGATGAATGAAGAGATAAATGAGGAGAGGTATAGGAAAGCCCAGCTTATCGATAGGGGGCTTAGGGACTGGTGATACCAACAAAATTTTGAGTTTTTTGATCATAGGGCCAACTCCATGTTGCCCAGTCTCCTCAAACCAGATGGGCTTCATCTATCTAGGAAGAGAAAAAGAACTGTAGCCCATAAGTTGGCAGGGTTAGTTAGGAGGGCTTTAAACTAGGTTTGAAGGGAGAAGGGACTGAAACTAGGCTCTCCAGAGATAAGCCTAAGGGTGTAGAGCCCGAGTTGAGAGTAAAATCAATGGCCCAGCTGAAGTGCATGTACACTAATGCACATAGTATGGGAAAAAACAAGAGGGGCTGGAAGCCATAGTACAGCAGGAAAACTGTGACCTAGTTGCTATCACAGAAACGTGGTGGGATGACTCAGATGACTGAAGGGCTGCTATGGGGAGCTACAAGCTCTGCAGAAAGGACAGGCAGGGCAGGAGAGGTGGACGAGGGGCTTTATATGTTAGTCTCTTGACTCTGTTGAACCTGAGGTCAGCAGTGACAAGGTTGAGTGCCTGTGGACCAGAATCTGGGGGAAGGCCAACAAGGCTGACATCCTGCTGTGAGTCTGTTATAGACCACCAAACAAGAAGATGAAGGAGATGAATTATTCTACAAGCAGCTGCCAGTTGTCACAAAATCTCCAGCCCTTGTTCTTATGGGTGACTTTAACCTGCCAGATATCTGCTGGGAGCTTAATATTGCAGAAAAGAGGCAATCTAGGAGGTTCCTGGAGTGTATAGAGGATAATTTCCTTCATCAACGGTAAATGAGCCTACCAGGGGTAAGGCCTCGCTAGACCTATTGTTTACAGAGAGGGGCTGGTAGATGATGTAGTGTTTGGAGGCCGCCTGGGGCATAGCGAGCATGAAATAATAGAATTTTCAATACTCAGAGATGCAAAGAGAGCCATCATTACAACCTCTACACTGGACTTCCGGAGAGCAGATTTTGGCCTATTCAAAAAACTGATTCAGAGCATACCCTGGGAAAAAAATCTTAAAAACAAGGGGGTCCAGGAGGGATGGACATGTTTCAAGCAGGAAATTTTGAGTGCACAGGAACAGGGTATACCAGTGTGCCAAAAGGCCAGCTGAAGGGGAAGACGGCTGGTTTGGTTAAATATGGAGATTGTGAAGGAAATCAGTGTTAAGAAGAAAGTTTACCACCTGTGGAAAAAAGGGCTGGCAACTTATGAAGAATTTATGAAGAGAGCTAGGTCATGCAGAAAAAAAAATCAGGGAAAGAAAAGTGTAATTTGAAGTTAATTTGACTAATTCTGTTAGGGATAACAAAACGTCCTTTTATAAATACATTAATAACAAAAGGAGGGGCAAGGAAAACCTCCATTCTCTGTTGGACTTGGAGGGAAATATAGTTAAGGAAGATGAGAAGAAGGCTGAGGTGCTTAACAATTACTTTGCCTCATTTTTTACCAGTAAAACAGGTGGCCCTCAAGACAACTGGCCTCTGGAGCTGGTAGACAGGGAGAGGGAGCTGAATAGCCCTCCTGTATTCCAGGAGGATATAGTTACTGACTTACTGAGCCAGCTGGATCCTCACGAGTCTATGGGACCAGATGGGATCCATCCCAGGGTGATGAGGGAACTGGCAGAAGAGCTTGCCAAGCTGCTCTCCATCACCTTCCAACAGTCCTGGCTCTCTGAGGAGGTCCCAGACGACTGGAAGCTGACAAATGTCTCCCTAATACACAAAAAGGGCTGCAAGGCTGACCCTGGCAACTACAGGCCTGTCAGCCTGATCTTGGTGCCTGTCAGGGTTATAGAGCAGATCTTCTTGAGTACAATCACATAGCACCTTCAGGATGGACAAGGGATTAGATCCAGCCAGCATGGGTTTAGGAGGGGCAGGTCCTGTCTGACCAACCTGATCTCTTTTTATGATCAGGTGACCCACCTGGTGGATGAGGGGAAGGCTGTGGATGTGGCCTATCTAGATTTCAACAAGTCCTTTGACACTGTCTCCCATAATATACTCCTGGAAAAGCTGGTAGCCCATGGTTCCAACAATTGTACCCTCTGCTGGGTTAGGAGCTGGCTGGAGGGTCAGGCCCAGAGAGTGCTGGTGAACAGAGCTGCATCCAGCTGGTGGCCGGTCACTAGTGGTGTTTCCCAGGGGTCTGTGTTGGGTCCAATCCAGTTTAACATCTTTATTGATGATTTAGATGAGGGGATTGGGTCCATCATCAGCAAATTTGCTGATGGCACCAAGTTGGGAGGGAGTGTCGACCTGCTGGAAGGCAGGAGGGCTCTGCAGACGGATCTGGATAGACTTGAGATATGGGCTGATTGCAATGGGATGAAGTTCAATAAGACCAAGTGCCGGGTCCTGCACTTTGGCCACAACAACCCCCTCCAGCGCTCCAGGCTGGGCACAGAGTAGCTGGAGAGCAGCCAGGCAGAAAGGGACCTTGGGGTACTAGTTGACAGGAATCTTAACATGAGTTAACACTGTGCCCAGGTGGCCAAGAAGGCCAATGGCATCCTGGCCTGTATCAAAAGTAGTGTGGCTAGCGGGACCAGGCAAGTGATCCTTCCCCTGTATTCAGCACTGGTGAGGCCACACCTTGAGTGTTGTGTTCGGTTCTGGGCCCCTCCGTTCAGGAAATATATTGAGAGGCTGGAGTAGGTCCAGAGAAGTGCAAAAAGGCTGGTGAAGGGACTGGAGCACAAGTCCTATGGGGAGAGGCTGAGGGAGCTGGGGGTGTTTAGCCTGGAGAAGAGGAGGCTCAGAGGTGACCTCAGCACTGTCTAGAACTACCTGAAGGGAAGTTCTACCCAGGTGGGGGTTGGTCTCTTCTCCCAGGCACTCAGCAATAGGACAAGGGGGCACGGGCTTAAGCTCTGCCAGACGAAATTTAAGTTGGATATCAGAAAAAAATTCTTTCCAGAGAGAGTAATCAGGCAGGAATGGCCTGCCCAGAGAGGCGGTGGATTCACCATTTCTGGAGGTTTTTAAAGTGAGATTGGACACGGCACTGAGTGCCATGATCTTGTAAATGAACTGGAGCTGGACCAAGGGGTGGACTTGATGATCCTGGAGGCCTTTTCCAACCCAATCGATTTTATGATTCTATGATTCTCATTCCTTTTGTCTTCTTTTCTCCCCAGCTCTGTTGCTATAGTGCACTTGTCTACACTGCAAGTTTGCTTTGAATTTCACATGGGAAGATCTTTTCTCCTTTTTGTAGAATCATAGAATGTCTTGGATTGAAAGGGACCTTAAAGGTCATCTCCTTTGGACCCCTCTGCCATGGACAGGGACACCTTTCTCCAGAGCTCAGAGCCCCATCAAGCCGGGGTTTTTTTCTTGACACCCATAAGGCTCTCTAGCCCTGTGTTCAGTCAGCTTATAAGGAGCACAAGAGGAAGTATGAATTCTCAAATGCAGAACAAAGAAGGAGTTGAAGGAGAGATACTATTGTATCTTCTGCCATTAAAAAAGACTTCAAACTGTTCTCAGCTACATACATAGCATTTACATGGCATAGATATAAGATGGTTGTGTAGGTTAAAGTAGGTTAAAGTTAACCTGCTGAGTCCTGATATGAGAGTCAAACTTAACAAAAGCAGCTTATCTCAAGGAGGAGAATATATTCCAGTGATAGCCTTCTCTTTTGTAGCTAGTATTCACATCTGCCCTAGGTACTACCACTCTAAAAATTCTGATACTTGTGGAGAAAAACCTGTATGTGTGCCTTAGCATTGACATTCCACTGGTGGATCCAACTGCCTCACTTCTAGACATTATGTTACTGGGAATCACCATGCTTTCTCATACCTGTCACTCTTTCCTTAGAGGTACTTGTAACAACTAGGTTCTGACAATGGGCCTGCAACAGATTTCGTTAGAGAAAGACACCTTTGGACCAGTGACGTTCACTTCTTTATAATGCTAATTAATGCATGATCTGGCCTTACTTTTTACTCAGAAAAAACCAGGGTTCCTATTAACTTTTTTCATACAGAAAAATAGTTGGATGCTGTTGTAGCTATGTCTCCCCAGCTATGTGATTCAATTAGAACCGAATAGAATGTACTATTTTTGTTGAAAGAAACTACAATGAACATCTAGTCCTGACAGATTCAGGTCTGACCAAGATAAAGTGTGCTGTTTGAGGCATTGTCCAATTACCTCTTAAACACTGACAGGCTTGGGGCATTAATCACTTCCCCAGGAGTGCTCTTCAAGAGTTGGACCAGCTTCTTGGTAAAGAAATGCTTTCTAATGTCCAATCTAAACTTTCCCTGGTGCAGCTTTGGACCATTCCCACACATCCTATCCCTGGATACTAGGAAGAAGAGTTCAGCACCTCCCTCCCCACCTCCCCTCCTCATGTATATGGAGAGAGCAATGAGATCACCCATCAGCCTTCTTTTCTTCAATCTGTAGAGGCCCAAAGTTCTCAGCCGCTCCTCATACAAAATTCCTCCCAGGTCTTTCACCAGTTCTGTTGACCTCTGGATGCATTCAAGGTTCTTCACATCCTTCTTCAATTCTGAGGCCCAGATCAATATCCAGAATTCAAGGTGAGACTGCATCAGCATTGAATATAGCAGGAAAACTTCCCCTAAGCCTTTCAGGCTGCAGTGTGTTAAGGGCAGGTGCAAGGTTAAAATTAAAGTTATTCCTGAAAGACTTTCACTTGAGGGTTATTCTGATGATATTCTTTCACCTTATCCCTGTCAAAGGTTTCTCAACACAGTCTGCTCCTCCTTTGAATGCAGAATTGGAATGGTTGAACCTGTTTGAACCCCTAAGTGACACCAAGCTGTTATGTTATCGCCCAGTTCCAGATGTCTTCTTCCTGGGCACCCTTTCCAGCCGAATGATTGATCTCCTTGAGGACACAAATGCCTTTCCCTGTATTTAAATCAGCATCCATCCCTTAGGGAGCAGCAATTTGAAGCCTTGGCCACAACACACTTGTTCCACATTAAACCCATTCCTCTCATCTGCTTTGTCAGTGCACGGTATTGAAAAAAGTCCAGAGGATGAAGCCTAAGGAGATCAGGAAAAAGCAGCATCCTAAAAGTACAAACTACACTTAACAATGAAAGAAAATAGTCTCCCAAGCTTAAAGGGGAGCAAAGCCAGCTTATATTCAACAGCTCTTCAACTAGCAGCTCTCTCAAAGCTACTAGTTAGTATTCCTCATCCTGGCTCTGGCAAGCACCCCATCCCATTATAAGGGAATATAATCTTCTTTTTGCTACATCGTTTGTTTTTAATAAATCACATGCAGAGCTTTTATAACATAAGCCTCCAAAATAAAACTCGTGTGCACACATCTCACATAAATAAATAAAATAATAAACACACATGCATACACACACAAGCAGAAGCCAAATAATTACTGATTGCCAAGGTCCCAAATTCTGGATTGTAAATTATAGATTAGTTTGGGAATTTTGCCCTGTTTGACTCAGTTGTGATTAATATGCTTCAAATGTAAACTGTGTGATGCTGATATACTGTTGGTATATTCAATGGATGTCTGGGTTTGTCTATGTTATTATAGCTACTATGGTAAGGTCAGCATTTTACCTGCTTCTGGAGCAAAGACAAACTCTTTTGGGTTGGGACAACGCCATGAGTTTTCTTTGGCAACTTAATCCATTTCAATATCTTAAAAGTGGGAGCACTAATTTCATACTTAGATGTAATAAGGACTATCATGTAATTTGCTAAACAGGAACAATTATAAGCTCCAGATATGAACAGTAAGACACATAAAATCATTCAGAATAAAGATTTCACTATAATAAAAATGAGGCTTTTTGTTTTGCCTGCTTGTTTTATTTGTGTGGGTACTTTCACTGCATGTTTCTTCTGCTTCTTTCTACAATGACAATGACTAAAAAAAAATTACAAATAAAAGACCACATTGTATTATAAGAAAGCCACAGTTTTAGGAATTTAAGAATTTAAATTCAAATTTAAGAAACTAAATAAATTTTGTGAGACATAAAAAAAATCATAGCATTAAGTAGAGCTATCCAATGCCAAAATATAAGAAACTAAACTTGAACTTAAAACAAAAGTACTTCAGTTCAAGCCTACTTTTCAACTTATTGCCTTTCCAAGCTGCAGCTATGTGACATTTCCAGGAAAGGCATCTCTTTCAAAGTAGATATGTTGGTAGTGGACCAAGTAGCTTCAGCATTGAGTTCTACTCCACATATATGAGAATTAAAAAGAAATAAAAAAGAAATAAAAAAGAACTAAAATAATTGAAAGTCATCCCAGAAAGATAGTGACTTACAGGTTAATTTGCTTTGGTGCTAGCTTTTGGTGAAGCATTTATGGCATGATGTTTTTTATTCACAGTTTTAGTAATTATATGAAGCATCCTTGTCCTTATGTACTACAGGATGATGGATAAGAATTTTCTCTCAATAAGTTTCTGAATTGCACATAATTAGAGAGAAGGGTAGCACTATGACTCACAGGGATCTCCAAAAGTTGCAGAGATGATCTCTGTAAGTCCTGTGAAGTTCTTAAAAGGCAAATATGAAGGTGTGTATCTGGAATAGGATAAGGCCATACAGCAGTACAGACTGGAAACCACTCATCAAAAATAAAGTTTTGCTCTGTACTTTCTAAGTCTAACTACTTTTGTTTGGTTGGTTTGGTTTTCTTTTTTTTTTCCTCCCTATGTATTTCTATAGGCTGCTAAGGGCAAGAACATGGACGGAATTATAGTGGGTTTTGTGTGTCTTTTCCATCAGTGATTTTGCCAATGGCAACTACCTCAAAAACACAAGAAAAAAAGAATCAATGATAAAACTGGCATTATCCCTTTATGGGTTCACATAATTTTTCATCATTTGAATATTCCTCACCTTATAGCTTTGAGCCCAGACCACTGATTCTAATGCCCTTTAAGAAAAGTTTTCAGTGTCCCCATTACAGTAACTCAAAATTTGAAATACAGCAGATGCAATCAAAAATACTCTATGTGGTTCCAAGCAGAACAGAAAAGGGAAGTGCAAGTGGAAGTGGAAGGAAAAAGGGATGGAGAAGAGGAAAAAGAAATAAAGAGAGATAGAAAGGAAGGTAAGAAGTAAAGGATAAGAAGGGAATACAAACCTGAGCATAATTGATGGTCTAAAAGAATTACCTTTCTACTGTGGTATTTCATAGGGAAGGATTTAAAGTCTTAAGTGGCATAAATTCTTTGTCTCTGTAAGGTGTGGTAGGCATTTGCTATATATTACAGATGCATTAGACACGTAGATAAGATTGTAAAAGGCATGGAACAATCATTGGACACAGAACTGCTTCAGGCACACCAATCTACAGGTGCTAGCGTACTACAATTACAACAACTAGGTTGAATTACAGCTACCCAGCAGAGATGTAATAAAGGTATGAATTATTGACTTGGCATCATCCTGAGACAGCTTTGGTCACAGCCTTGCTATGTTCTGGAGATGACAGAATGAGATTTGTGTGATGTAAAATTATAATCAAAGACAGTTCAGGATGAAAGATGACTGCCAAGGTTATGAACCTTAGTGGGAGGCTGCAAACTCTGATAAAAAAGGAACTGCAAGGGAGAAAGTATTGATCATTCGTTTTCATGGAGCCAACTCAAAACACCAGGCTCCATTCAGAATTTAATTTCAGGATTTATTCACTTGTCCAAACAGCACATGTAGCTCAGGGAGTTAATTGTATCAGAGTGGGCAAGGATGAGCACAAATGTACCAAATGATGCTTTGAATCCCAGGGTCATGCAGTTGGCCACTGGAGAGAAAAGAAGGTGGGAGTAAAGGAGCTGTGATTCTTAGTCCAAGGTGCAGGGAATGCTGGGGTAAGGATCAAGATTCAAAAAAATTACTTTACCAAGCAACAACAAGGCCCTGGCTCCATACGTTATGGCTTTTTGTTTGGTTTATGTTAATTTTGGTTTTTAATATTGCCCTATGTCTGCTGTTTTGAATCTGAAATATCTATTAATATCTCATGGCATTCAAAAGGAGGACTGGAGAGACGTTACAATGAAACTGTGGTGCAGGTCAGGACAGGAACAGGTAGATAAGAGAAAAATGAGAAAATTGAGATTGTTCAGACTGGAGAAGGATAGGAGGATCTGTGGTGACCTTTTTGTGGCCTTCCAATACATAAAGGGGCTACAAGAGAGCCAAAGAGGGAGTTTTTACAAAGGCATGCAGGGATAAGGCAAGGGAATGGCTTTAAACTGAAAGAGGGCAGTTTTAGATTGGCTTTTAGGAAGAAATTTATGACTGCGCATGTGAGTAGACAGGCACTAGAACGGGTTGTCTGGAGAAGCTGTGGATGCCCCCATTCCTGGTGTACTCAAGTCCATACAGCAGGTGCACAGAAGGTGACACAGTGGTGCAGGCTGGTAACAGACTGATGGGGTGGCTGGATTTGTGGGCCTGAGAGAATACATATGAGGATGTAGTTTGCCAAAGCAATGACCTAATGCCAGCAATAGCAGTAATATACTAAGGACGCTGAGGTTGAAAGTGGAGTCACTACAACACCACACATGATTTCTTTCTCTTTTCTCTTTCTCTCAGCTCCACTAGACACTTACTGTCTAAGCTTGCCTTGAATTTTAAGAAATGTGAAAACCAGAAATCCTGAAAAGAAAGCACAAGGAATCAGAGAATTCAATTAAAAAAAACCCAAACAAATAAACAAACAAAAAACCCAGTAAAAATTCATATAGAGCCTTTGCCAGATCTGAATAATAAAATGGTATAAGCTGTTGAAAGTATCCTTCCTGTTTTCTTTGGAATATCATAATCAGATTTCTTATTGAACAGTATTTGTTTCAGCTCTTTTTTAATAGCCAATTTTTTTTCTTTCTTTCTTAGCACACCTTACAAACTCGCACTAAACAGTAACTCATACTTCAATATAATAGCCAAATATTAGAACATATTGAGATGAATCAGAGAGGGACCATCTATGCTATCAGAGTATGTCATACGTCCTTTAACTCACTGGTATTAATGACTATGAGAAAGATTTAATATAAAATAAGAATCAAGACCGAAAATGTAAAATACAAGTTGATGACTGCAAGCATTCCAGGAAGCAATGGATTCATTTTCCTTTTTTTCTTTTCTTTTCTTTTCTTTTCTTTTCTTTTCTTTTCTTTTCTTTTCTTTTCTTTTCTTTTCTTTTCTTTTCTTTTCTTTTCTTTTCTTTTCTTTTCTTTTCTTTTCCTTTCTTTTCTTTTTTCTTTTTTCTTTTCTTTTCATTCTTTTTCTTTTCTTCTTTTTTTCTTCTTTTTTTTTTGTTCCACCACTACATAGGGGAATAACGGTAAATAGTAGTAATACATTATCTCACATCAGTGAAGGCTGACATAATATCATGCAGAGCTGTCTATACAGTTAAGTTGAGTTCATAGCCAAGTTTTTCCTGATGCTTAAGTCATTGGGGACAAAATGGGTTTTTTTGGCCCTATTTCAAAAACATGTTTAAATTAAAATAATGACACTAAAATTCACTGATTTACACTGTGTCATAAGACAGTTTCACATCTTTACATAATTTATTATGCACATGAAAAATACAGTAACCCATATTAATGCATTTCCACAACATGATCAATTAAATTTCCTTATTAGGACTTTTAAAAGAAAAAATTAGAAACTGAGAATCGTTTTCTTCAAAGTTGCTTTCTTTTAAAAAAATGGTTTAATTCTTCTTATATTGCATAATAAAAGAATAGACGGTATTGACAAAATTAATTCTAGAAAAAAATGGTTGCTGTTTGTTTTTTATCTTTCAGTAAAGAACAATGTTTGACTGGAATTTGAAACATGGCCTAATAAAAAGAAAATCCTTACTTACAAAAATGCGGAAATTGGTAAAAGAGTTGTTTTATGTTTTGGCATTAAGTAACAGATTTATAGACTTTTTAATTTGTAAATCTTTTATTTGGAGCAACCTTATTTGTACCTATTCTAATGAAACACAGAAAATTTTCTGGTGTGGATTTTTTTTTTAATGTATACTTTATACATATTACTTTTCACCAGACATTTCTCACCTTTCCTCTCCACTTGCTGCACAAAGGCTTTTATCTTCAAAACTTTTTTCTTCCCTGCTGATACACAAGCTGGGAGAGAAGGGAAACTTACTTACTTGGGAAGGGGGTAAATTAGCCTGTAGAATTTCTTTTATAAGGTCTGACAGATTTTCACTGACCTTTGACTGACTGAGAAAGTTGATGTTTGTGTGGATCAGAGACATCAATAATTCTATGATTCTTTTGTCCTAAGTCTTTGAAATCACACTCAGTCTGGTTCCAGAACTTGTCTGGGTCAGTACATCACCTAACAAGGAGACTATGGAAGCAGATCAACATCACGGGCTGCCTGGCTCACTGTCATATGTGGAGTTTGGTGAAATGCCTGGGGGGCAATAGCTTTTACTTTTGAACACACTAATTTCCTAATCTCAAAATGGGCACACAGACTAGAGGGAGTCATTAATATTCCTTATGAGTTTCTGGAATGTCAAGCTTAGCTTTATTTTAAAAATTCTTGCTGAGAAGAATTGAGTGTGAGCAAAACCATGTAACTTCATGTTCTCTCAGGTGTCACTGTTGGTGTCTCTGAGACTGGACACTTTCTTCTGCTTTAGTACTTGTCCTTAAAATCAGAACTAGTAGATTCTTATGAATGCATTAGGGAATACAGTATGAAATGCAAACAGATGTTACAGTTTATTGTTTCCCTTTGCCATGTATTACATTTCAAATCATCATGGCTAGGCTTCGCGAACGAAGATTTGAGAAGGGCACTACCCACGCTTGCTGCAAGCATACTGGTGGCTAAAAAGGCCAATAAGGGGTAGGCAGGTCTGGTCACAAAAGGCACAGCGGAATGTCTCTTTAGGCGATATTGGTGAGGAACGGTTCTGCGTTGTTTTTTTACCTTGAGACTGATTCTGCGTGAGTTCTCAAAGGAAGCAGCAGCGTCATGAATGGTGTGTCTCCATGAATCCCGATTGGAGGCCAGAGTGGACCATTGGTGGAAGTCAATATGGCCAAGGCTGAGGTGTTGTTTCAGGGAGTCCTTGTATCTCTTCTTTGGGGCTCCTCTCTTGCGGCAGCCGGTGGCGAGTTCACCATAGAGCACAATGTTTGGGAGGCGGTGATCCTCCATCCTGGAGACGTGCCCTGTCCACGCAGCTGCGTTCTCATCAGCATGGCCTCGATACTGCTGACCCCTGCCTGTTCAAGAACAGACACATTGGCCATGTAATCAGACCAGTGGATGTTTAGGATTGAACAGAGGCAGCGCTGATGGAAGCATTCGAGAAGCTGCAGGTGTTGGCAGTAGATAACCCAGGATTCAGACCCATGTAAGAGAGTAGACAGTACAGTGGCTCTGTAGACACTGATCTTTGTACCTTTCTTCAGGTGTTTATTGGACCAGACTCTTCTATGGAGTTTTCCAAAGGCTCTGTATGCATTTGCTAGTCTGTTGTCTATCTCTTTGTCGATCTTACCATCAGAGGAAATGATACTTCCCAGATAGGTGAACTGCTGGACTGACTTAAGCTCTGAATTGCCTATGGTGTAATAAATTATAAGAATTAGAAAAAATATTTAGGAAAATTAGAGGAAGTTGAGATATTATCCTCCCAAGGTCTGATGTCAGAAAGATATGATTTTAATTAGGCATTTGATTGCCTCTGCAGTGCATATATTAAAGAGAAGCAATTTATGGTTCCTTGATCTTCCATATTTTGAAGTGGACACCTGTATCTCCTCAGAATACGGAAATGAAATTCAGGTTCTTGCCCTGTTCTTTACAGCATTTTCCATTGGGAATTATGTTCTTCTCAAAGCCTGAAGAGAATTTACATGTGAAAACTTCCATAGTTAGCAATTTTCACAGTGTCCATAGAGCTAGATCACAGAATGCTGGTATTTCTACACTGTCTCTCTTACAACAGCTGTGTGGAGTTTCAAGTAGTACTAAGACATTTCCTGCAGGACAGGTAACACTTTGAGTTCTCCTGAGTCAGGCACTTCCTGCAAAGGTGTTTGTTGATTAACCCTACAAACGTCATTTGTAGGGTTAATACCTTAGTATTTAGATGGTGTTCTTGCAATGCATGTAGCAAAAGGTATTTTAGCAACACTGTCATTCTCAAAAAAGAAAAGTCAAAGAATTCTCATCTTCCTGTTATACTCAGGCTGACCTGTAGGAGTATTTATGAAAACTAGCTCTTTAGGGGTTAAAACATCAGTAGGTTTCAGAAGCCAGGATAGGCATTTACACTTCTTTCACATTTTTTCACTGATGTTCCAATACAAATTAGTGTCTCAGTACATGACAGAGGCAAATTCAGTTTAAATAACTGAAACTCCCATTCCAGATTTACACGTGTATTTAAAATAAAAATCAAGAAACCAAAATGAACAGAACTATTTCTATATCAGTGATTTTTTTTTCTTTTACCTTGAACCTTAAGTGTGCTCAGGTGACCAAGAAGGCAAATGGTATCCTGGTCTGCATCAGTAACAGTGTGGCCAACAGGACCAGGGAAGTGATTCTTCCCCTGTATTCAGCACTGGTGAGGCCACACCTCAAGTACTGGTTCCAGTCTGGGTCTCTCAGTCCAGGAAGGATGCTGAGGTGCTGGAGCATGTCCAGAGAAGAGCAACCAGGCTAGTGAAGGGACTTGGACACAATCCCTATAAAGAGAGGCTGAGGGTACTTGGGTTGTTCAGACTGGAAAAGAAGAGGCTCCAGGGTGACCTCATCACTCTATACAACTACCTGAAGGGAGGTTGTAGCCAGATAGGGGTTGGTCTCTTCCTCAAGCAACTATCAGTATGACAAGAGGCTTAAGCTCCACCTGGGGAGGTTTAGGTTGGATGTTAGGAGGAAATTCTTCACAGAGAAGGTGATCAGGTATTGGAACGGGCTGCCCAAGGAGGTGGTGGTTCTCCATCTTTGGAGGTTTTTAAGATGAGCCTGGACATGGCACTTAGTGCCATGGTCTAGTAACCACAGTGGTAATGGTTGAACTTGGTGATCTCAGAGCTCTTTTCCAACTGAGCTGATTCTATGATTTCATCTTCTCGTAGACCCATTTCCATAGAGACACCATTGATACTCTATAAGGTATCAATATGCCTGCAAGGCATCAATATCTAATGAAAGTATGAGTACTCTAAATGCACTCCTGGCATGGTTGAAGGGTGTCTGAAAGAGGACATTTGTAGAGAATAGACGTATTCCTTCTCCTTTTCCATGAAAGAAACACACACTGGAAGTTTAGTATTTTATTTTTGTTTGGTTTAGTTTGGATTTGTTTTATTTTGGTTTGGTGTGCTTAACCAATGACTGAAAATAATGAGACAGGCAGCATTAGCAAACCAGATTACCTCAGTCTCTGAAGGAAGTAGGATGGGATTCATCTGACTGAATTCTTCATTTTAGTTGGCCAGTCTAGGACACACCTTTGCAGTCAACATGAAGATTTAAATATTTGGTTGAGAAATTAACATCTAAAGCACAAATGGGCATGTGCGCCTTATGTAAGTATCAAAGTAGTAGTAAATATCTATTCACTATGGATGTCTAAAACTAGACATATTGTTCCCAGTGTCTCTCCATATTCCAGATGAGAGTGTAAAACAATGTTAAGCTTCTTAGGATGTGCACTGTCAGGAGGCTGGTATGAGAAGGACATTAAATGTCTCTCTTGCAACAGCTGTTTGGAGTTTCAAGTAGTACTAAGACATTTCCTGCAGGACAGGTAACACTTTGAGTTCTCCTGAGTCAGGCACTTCCTGCAAAGGTGTTTGTTGATTAAACATTAGAGGCAGAAGGATCTCTTGGGGTTAGCAGAGAAAAAGAGTGATTAGAGCAGATCAAGCACACAGCATTAGTACAACCGCTTTGATAGATATTGTGGCAAACAAATGTTCCACAACCATGAGTTCCTATGCCATGTGTCTCTTTCTTTCCTAAAAATAGAGCCTTTGGGGACAGAAAAGAGGTAGTCAGGTATATGCATTTTTTTCTTTTCCATTCCCCCCCCCCCCCCCCCCCCCCTTCAAAGCAATATATTGTAAGCCTAAATTGTGATGGAAGATTTAATCACTTACACTTTTTATTGTCCATAAGAACTAAGTGAGTGGACCTAGTCAAAAGTTTCTGTAAGTAGGGAAGGGTTCTAGTAGGAGCACTAAGAGGTTTTTTCCCAGGGAATACCAAACCAAACCAAACTAAACTTAAGCAAAACCACTAAGTCTGTGTAGAACAGAGGTGCCTTCAAAAGTGCCCTGAATATGCTCATATCCTGTGGGTGAACTCCCAATCCCATTAAATCACTTGGTTAAAGCAGGAAATTCCTTTCAGAATTGAAAAGTTCTCATCAATGACATTTAGGGAAAGAGAACAAGACAAGAACAACCACAACAAAACCAATATTGTATGAGTTCATTTTGTTATTAAAGCAGACACAACTTAGAGATGAGAAGTATAAATTGAAATTACCAGATTTATAGGGGCATTTTATTTTCTTGAAGGCATAATCATGAGTTAAACTTTGTGTTATGGGTTCACCTAGGTGGGCCTAGATTTGGGCTCAGAAGTGTGGACTAGGCCGAAGCTGTCAGCTGACTTGAGCTGGGCTGAGCCAACAGCTGACCTCTTCTAGCCAGTAATTTTGTATTCCATACCACATTATGACATCATCTCCAGGGAAGGAGGAACCAGTGTGGGAGTGGTTAAGTCAGTCGCTTCTCAGCCCTCCTCTGGAGAGGACGCACGATGCTGTCCCAGGGGGGATGGAGAGGACCAGGCCCACCACTGGCTCACAGGGTACCTCAGGAAAGTAAAATGTGTTGTTCTGGGTCTCTCCTTTCTGCTTGGGTTTGTCTCCCTGGGGAATAAGCTTCTTCTTAAGTAATGTGTAGTTAAGACAGTAGAATTTGTGTGTTTGTTAAGAAGTTGACGTGGGGAACTTGTTGTTGTAGACTTGTGTGAGTGTATATTTGTACTCTCTTCTAATTGTCTCTTTCTTTCTGTGAAAAATATATGTAGATTTAGTATAAATGCAGTTTGAAGTGTTTTTTTTTCTTTCCCCTCTCTTTTCCTCCCTTTCCCTGGTGTTAGGAGGGAGGCTTTTCTCTCTGTGCTTGGGGGGGTTGGCAGTTGCTTATCTCAAACCAAGACAGTTAATGGTGCATTGGCCGGGAAACTCGGGAGCGACGGAGGACCTTGGCAGGTGTCCCAGAATCTTAGCAGGCTTCCCGGGAGGATTGTTGTAGAAACATAGATTGATAAGTGCTTTGTTTAAGTACATCCAGAACAGAAAATGTAAACAACAGAACTCTCCCTTGCTGTTGAATGCTCGTTTTCACTGTTTCACTGTCTTTGTGAGTTCAAACAGCTCGACTGGTGCCTGCTGTGACTGTAGCCACTGCAGAAAAGAGAGGCCCATGAAAGCTGTTCGTGTGTGGCAAGACACGGCTGTTTGAGTTAAATCCCTGAGGACTCATCATGTGAATGCTGATGTGCCCAGGAGCTGATGAGGAGCATCTCACCTGGACTGGCATGGGGAGGAGGTGTTCCTGGCTCGATGGGCCCATCGTGCCTCAGGCCACCTGCAGGTGGATAAAGTCAAGGGGTGGATTTAACCGTGAACACTATTCTTAAGGTTATCCACAGTTGTGAAGCCTGCTTGCCATTGTGAGACCCCAGTGAACGAGGAAAAGATGAGCTGCAGAGCCCCCTGCAGAGAACCCGACAGATGCGGCGCCCAGAACCAGCGCCCGCAGTGCTGAGCGACCCGCAGGAGCCAGAGCTGTCGCTGGCGGGGCTGCCGCCAGGGCTGCGAGCGAGCCGGGGGAGGCTGCGAGCCGTGAGAGGCTGTGAGCCGTGAGAGGCCGCGAGCCGTGAGAGGCCGCGAGCCGTGAGAGGCCGCGAGCCGTGAGAGGCCGCGAGCCATGAGAGGCCGCGAGCCAAGCCAGGGCTGCAAGCGAGCCAGGGCTGGCGAGCCGCCGGGGCTGCTCCTGCGTCTGCTGCTTGCTTGTGCTGCTGTCGGGGCTGCTTCTGAGGCTGCCAAAGCTGTTAGGACTGCTGCTAAGGGGGATGGGTCACATGGTGAACTGTAGTACTTCTGTGTGACCGAGGAGAAAGACATGAAGAGAAGCCTGCGTAAGCTGTTGATGTGTGGTGGGACACTGCCGTTTGAGTTGAATCTTTGAAAACCCGTCGTGTGAGTGTTGATGTGCCCAAGAGCTGAGCCGATGAAGAACATCACACCCTGGACTGGCTGGGGGAGGGTTGTTCCTGGCTCAGTGGGCCTATGATGCCTCAGGCCACCTGTAGGTGGATGAGGCCAAGGGGTGGATCTGACTGTGAACACTATTTTAACCCCAGTGGGAAACTAGAGACTCCTGAAGAGAGGATGGTAACCCTATTGAAAGACATGAACCATCAGATAAGATAACCTGAGATGACCTGCTTTGTTTCCATCTGAAATATCTACCCCATCCTAATGGCCTCTTAGCCACATTATGGAGGGGTGGAAATCAGCCCTGAAAAAATAAGTGTTTAAGCATGAGAACCTAAGATATGAGTGACATAATGTGGTATGGAATAAGGGGTGGAGAATGTTATGGGTTCACCTAGGTGGGCCTAGATTTGGGCTCAGAAGTGTGGACTAGGCCGAAGCTGTCAGCTGACTTGAGCTGGGCTGAGCCAACAGCTGACCTCTTCTAGCCAGTAATTTTGTATTCCATACCACATTATGACATCATCTCCAGGGAAGGAGGAACCAGTGTGGGAGTGGTTAAGTCAGTCGCTTCTCAGCCCTCCTCTGGAGAGGACGCACGATGCTGTCCCAGGGGGGATGGAGAGGACCAGGCCCACCACTGGCTCACAGGGTACCTCAGGAAAGTAAAATGTGTTGTTCTGGGTCTCTCCTTTCTGCTTGGGTTTGTCTCCCTGGGGAATAAGCTTCTTCTTAAGTAATGTGTAGTTAAGACAGTAGAATTTGTGTGTTTGTTAAGAAGTTGACGTGGGGAACTTGTTGTTGTAGACTTGTGTGAGTGTATATTTGTACTCTCTTCTAATTGTCTCTTTCTTTCTGTGAAAAATATATGTAGATTTAGTATAAATGCAGTTTGAAGTGTTTTTTTTTCTTTCCCCTCTCTTTTCCTCCCTTTCCCTGGTGTTAGGAGGGAGGCTTTTCTCTCTGTGCTTGGGGGGGTTGGCAGTTGCTTATCTCAAACCAAGACAGTTTGCAAATGTGCTGAATATCCTGCTAAAGAAATATGGTCTACCTTGCAGTCCTTTGGCTCAAACCCCTTGTTCTCTTCCTTCCTTCTGCCTCCCTCCATCTCTCTGTCCATCCTTTCTTCCTTTCCTTTCTTTCTTTTCCTTTCTTTCCTTTCTTCCCTTCCTTTGCTTCCTTTCTTTTCCTTCCTTCCTTCCTTCCTTCCTTCCTTCCTTCCTTCCTTCCTTCCTTCCTTCCTTCCTTCCTTCCTTCCTTCCTTCCTTCCTTCCTTCCTTCCTTCCTTCCTTCCTTCCTTCCTTCCTTCCTTCCTTCCTTCCTTCCTTCCTTCCTTCCTTCCTTCCTTCCTTCCTTCCTTCCGAATTCCTTCCGAATTCCTTCCTTCCGAATTCCTTCCTTCCTTTCCTTCCTTCCTTCCTTCCTTCCTTCCTTCCTTCCTTCCTTCCTTCCTTCCTTCCTTCCTTCCTTCCTTCCTTCCTTCCTTCCTTCCTTCCTTCCTTCCTTCCTTCCTTCCTTCCTTCCTTCCTTCCTTCCTTCCTTCCTTCCTTCCTTCCTTCCTTCCTTCCTTCCTTCCTTCCTTCCTTCCTTCCTTCCTTCCTTCCTTCCTTCCTTCCTTCCTTCCTTCCTTCCTTCCTTCCTTCCTTCCTTCCTTCCTTCCTTCCTTCCTTCCTTCTGAATTCCTTCCTTCCTTCCTTCCTTCCTTCCTTCCTTCCTTCCTTCCTTCCTTCCTTCCTTCCTTCCTTCCTTCCTTCCTTCCTTCCTTCCTTCCTTCCTTCCTTCCTTCCTTCCTTCCTTCCTTCCTTCCTTCCTTCCTTCCTTCCTTCCTTCCTTCCTTCCTTCCTTCCTTCCTTCCTTCCTTCCTTCCTTCCTTCCTTCCTTCCTTCTGAATTCCTTCCAAATTCCTTCCTTCCTTCTGAATTCCTTCCAAATTCCTTCCTTCCTTCTGAATTCCTTCCTTCCTTCAGAATTCCTTCTGAATTCCTTCCTTCTGAATTCCTTCCTTCCTTCCAAATTCCTTTCGAATTCCTCCCTCCCTCCCTCCCTCTCTCTCTCCCTCCTTTTCTCCCTCCCTTCCTCTCTTCCTTCCTTCTTCAATCCTTTCTTCCTTCCTTCTTCCATGTTTTTAATTTCAGGATCACTGGAGTTGACTTTTTTTTCAGTGGGGGTTTTGGGGAGTGGGCAGGGAGGAAGGCACTATAAAGCTAAATTACAGCCAATCAGATTGAGCTTACAGCTGAACTAGTAGAAAAATTGCAGTTCGTGAAACTTGCCATGGGTCAGGAGACTGAGTAATTTCATTTTAATCAGTTATATTTGAAGCAGAGATGCAAGTGCAGCAAAAAATTCAGAGAAAGTGAAACCTGGGAGAGGGAACTCATCAAGGGATATAAAGTTGGAGTGTTGTTTCCTTTTTTTTTTTCGTTATACACTGAGCAGATACTGTACTTAAGCCAAGAGTGTGAAATATTAGTGGAGATATTGGAGTCATCACCTAGTCTGAAATCATCATTTGAACTTTTCAATTTACCAAGGCTTTTATTACTGGTACAGTTAAACTGTCCCTAATTATATCCCAGCTATGTGTGTGCCTGATGATTTCTCTGGCTGAATCAGTACATTTTACACACAAGACGTTCACCCATCTGTAGTTTTACTCTGTTGCTTTGCGTTTTAATACCCTCTGAAATTTGCAGTTACATACTCCACAAGCAGAATAAAAGTACAACTCAACTGCACAGCAGAGAAAATTATATTTTATTTTTTTAAAAGGACCAACTTAGAGTCTTTAGCCAGTTACTAGAATTGCTAATGCAAATTACCTTAAGATTTCCCTCAAATGGCTTGTATTTCATAATCAGACCTCTTCATGCCGATTAGGTAATAGCTGTAGGGAAGAGCTGATCTTAACACATGAGGAATTACTGTGCGTAAAAGAAGAAAATTTATTTTAAAAGTTCATTTCTAATTTTTTTAGGGAAAATGGAAGTCCTAATGAAGCTTTACAAGTGTTTGAGCCAAACAATAACAAAGCCAAAATACTAGTTTTTGCCAGCTAGAATTTAGAAACAAGGTCAGGTATGTATCGTTTCTCAAACACTACTTAGCAAAGAAAACATATTAACATTAAAGTCATTCCTTCTTGATCTTACACAGCTGGACCAAGCCTAGAACATGTGGGAATGAGTTAAATGACTCTTATCTTCTTTTTATTAAAAATAAAGTGTTCAGAATAATTATTTTAACAAAGCTAATTCAAAGGGTCTTTCAAGGCTTTCCTTCAGGGATTTTAGGGACCTTGTACAAACAATTTGGTTAAATCCTATATGACTATTTTTATCAGTGTAGATATATCAGTATTAGTCATTATGTTGAAATGTTTATGTAAGTGCTGCTACCACATATTGCATATTGTCTTTCCTGTTTAACAGCATCAAGACTCAAATACTACAGCAGAAAAAGGTGGTGGGGGGGAGGGGGGGGGGGAGGGGAGGGACAATAAATAAAAAAATAATAAATAAAAAATATTAAAACAAATGAGTCCTCCAAACCTCAGACTTTTCTATCTGGGGACATAAAGCTGAGACGTGTAGAATTTACCTTGAAAAACTACATGTAGGTAAATATTACTGTGTAGTCTTTGCTGGAAGGGGCATTATTCAAGCTATGAAAATATTATTTTACTTTTTTTATTTCTTCTTCTTTTAATGAAGTTCTATTATTGTTCTGTTGAATCATTCATACATTTTTATTAGTGATTAAATGACATCCTTTAGAAAAACACCTCAACTAGCTTTGATTCAACAATAATAGAATCAATCACATTGTAGGAAGGACCTAAATGGAAAGAAATATTAATTGAATTTAACTCTGAGTTTAGGAGATGTGATGTACTTCACAGAGAGATTTTATGTGCATAAAGTTTTCATGATCCACTTTTTACTTATTTCTTTCAAATCTTTTCATTAAGGATAAAAAGAATTAGATTTCTCATTATTACACTTGTTTAAACTTACAGGTTGCTTTTTGTTTGTTTTTAAAAAGAAAACAACACAGAAATAAGAGGGAAGGAATGGTATTTCATTCATCTGTTCTGACAAAAAAAATCCCTTTATATATCCATTTTGCAGAGGACTTCAGTAGGCTTCATTGGGAAACTGCATTTATCAGGAAAATGTGTGGTTGATATGAGCTCATCAGCTGGATGAATGAAACCGACAGTCCAGAGAGATCATCAGCTGAGCGATGAGTTCTCAGCATGATCGGTGTATGATGTCCAGATACCAGATTGCATAACAATAGTCTAGCAAATGCATTAATTTTTTTTTTCTGTGAGTGTAGGAGCAGAACAGTTTAACACATGTAGGAGCCCTGAAGGTTGTTGCCAGTGAAAGCTTTCTTCTGCTAAGTATAGTAATGTCATTCTTTCTGTGCTAGCACAGAAGTAGAGTTAGAATGATCAGAATGATCAGTTGTGAACTGTAAGTTCGAAGACCATATCTCTGAACAAATGCACATTTTTAAGAGAAAAATACATGTTTATAGAGACAAGATGTGTCTCAAATATGAAGCATGATAAATACATGAATCACAAAATATTTTATTGTATGAGCAATAGTATATGATTTAAATTTCAACAAAATTATATTTACATTTCATTTTTATGTTGTTTCTCCTCATTGGTTATTTATTTATGTTGTTCATTTGCAAACAGAGAAGATATTACTAGTTTCTCATCTCTGCATTTATTGAAGCACATTTCAAATAATTTTTAGCATCTAAAATATTCCTTTGAATTTAGATCTGATTTATGCCATCATGAACCATTTTGTTTCATTGTGGTGTCCTCATAAAGCTGAATTCATCTCACTTTACATTAGCCAACTAAAATGTAGGCAACCAAACTGGGGAGGCTGACCCTGGCTTGCCAGGTACCCCTCAAAACCTCTCTGTTACTTTACGTCATGTATAACAAAAAGCTCATTAGTTGAGATGAGGATAGGGAGAGATCACTCACTGATTACTGTCACAGGGAAAACACTTCCTCCCATACACCTCTTTACCAGGCTCTGCCACCTCTTGCCGAATGAAGGTTATGGTCAGTTCATCACAGGTTGTTCCTGCCATTGCTCAGGGAGAGCAGTCAGAGTACTTCCCCTGCTCCTGCAAGGTGTCCCTCCACTGAAGATAGTACTCCAAGAACTTCTCCCTTGTGAGTCTATTTCATGAACAACAGTTCTTCATGAACTGCTCCATTGTGGGTAACTCTCCCATGAGGTGCAGTCCTTTAGGCACAGGCTACTTTAGTGTGAACCACCCCCTATGGCCACATGTTGTCCCAGCAAAACCTGCTCCAGCGTGGACTCCTCTCTCCATGTGTCTGCATGTCCCTGCCAGGACCCTACTACAGGACAGTCTTCCCATGGGGTCACAGCATCCTTGGGGCACCCACCTGCTCTGACATGGGCTCCTTCAGGGACTGCAGGTGGATTTCTGCTCCACCATGGACCTCTATGGGTTGCAGGGTCACAGCTGCCCCACCATGGCCTGCACTACAGGCTGCAGGGGAATCTCAGCTCTGGCAACTGGAGCACCTCCTACCCCTCCTTCTGCAGACTTGATAGTCTGCAGGGCTGTTCCTCTCATATAGCCTCACTCCTCTCTTCTCTGGACACAATCTGTGCAAAACCTTTATTTTACCTTCCTAAATCTGTTATCACAAGGGTGATACTATCATCTCTGATAAGCTCAGCCTTGGCCAGTGGTGGGTGCATCCTGAAGCCAGCTGGAATTGACTCTGCTGGACATGGGGGAAGAGCTTCCAGCAGCTTCTCATAGAAACCATACCTGTGGCCTCTACCAATACCAAAATGTTACTATGCAAACCCAATACACAAATATCAGTATAATTGGAACAAGACTATCTTTCACTCACACTAGAAGTAATAACAATAACAAATTAAAAAAAAAAACAACAAAACAAAACAAAGAAAACAACAAGAACAACAAAAAAAACAACCTCAAAATACCCTGTTCTTAATTATTGTGCTTTACCAAGCCAGGAGCATTCCTCATAAGCTTTGGAGGAAGACGATCCCATTATTTGCTCCATTATTGCAGGTTAGAATTACTAACTACATGACAGGTAGCATGGACAGCGTTGTTCTTTATCTGTGTCCAGGCTCCCGTTGCACTCAAATGACCTATAGCCAAATCTAGAGTGAAGCAATTCAAATCCTGAATTGGAATCTACATTTGGCCAGCTATTCAGTTTACCCTGGATTTAGAGGCCAGTCAGATCACCTTAACTCTATTAGTAGGTATGTCTCAAACCTTTCCTTCTGGGAAAGGTAGCTAAATGGGAGACCACACTCAACAACAGGTGTGTGAAAGGACACTAGACACCTGTGTGAACAACAATACAGAATTCTTCCCACAGTCTCCACTGAATATAGTGAGAATTTGAACAACAATAGACAAGTAATTTTTAGGAATACACATTTTGATTTTGACTGTGGATCTGACTGTGAGAAAAAGAGTATTCCCAGCTTATTACATTGTACCAAGGGGAAAATATATGTCAGAAGTAGACTTTCAAGTAAAATTTCTAGTAAGGAACTTTATTAAGAGTTGAGAGGGTGATGTTCAAAGACAAAATATATAGCTTGTAAAGAAGAAATGGAAGGGAGAGAGGAAGAGAGGGAAAGGGAGAGAGAGGGAGGGAAAGAAGAAGAGAGGGAGGGAAGGAGAGAAAGAGAGAGGGAGGGAGGAAGCAGTGAAGGACAAAGAAAGAGAAGCAATAAGCTATGTTCAAATGTGAAAAAATAAAGACTTTAAAGGTACAACATTGGCAACATTGTTTCTTTTATTTCTCATAGTGGGAAAAGACAGGAATTTATTATTCTAAAAAAATCAATCCTAGTTATGTGTAAACATCTATAAGCAACTGGTCAAGAGACTGGAATTTTATAAATATAGTATTGGTACTTAAAACAAAAGAATGGTATGTGTCTGTGTGTGTTGTGATGTGTGTTAATCCAAAATAAATTGCAGATATCGTGTCTATACTTCCACCCAAAGATTATCCTCATTTAAAGTTACTTGACAGATTTGACCCAACACAAATAAGTGAAACCATAACAAACACAAACAACAAATAAACAAAAAATTATGTGACTGATAGTGTCTTTGAAATTCTTGATGGTTGACAGCACATTTTATTTTTATTTTCTTCTTTCACAGACAATTTTCTATTCCTTGTAGGAAAACAATATTAATTATTAGCTGTGAGGTTAAAAGGAGATGAATGAACATTTAGAAATTATTTTAAGTAGCTACAGAACTATATAAGCAAATAGTGGAATTAAATCTTGTTTATGCTTAGCAGCAACATTATTCTTGCACAGGTGCAATGGATAGCATTAACACAAATTATGAGCCTTTGACAAGGGTTAAATTCAAGAGAGAGGTCTGGGATGGTTGTTTTGCCAAATCTGATTTCTGTGCTGATGGTAAAAACATAATAATTGGAATGTGACTGACTATTTAATCACAAGTCTATCCTACGTAGTTGCTAGCACTATCCATAACTGTTATATCTGTGACGGAACAGAGCTGATGTTCCCAAGCTGCCCACAGGATACAATCCTGGAATTACCTGTGCTCAAGTTTTTCTACACAGAAGTTAAAAATAAGCTGGAAGGCAACACAATCTGAACATGACTCAGTGATGTCAATGTTCATACATTGTTTTGAAGTGTTTCTTGATGATAACTCTCCCTTCACTACAGTTTCTTACCAGAGTTTTCTAACCTGTTCCAAGGCGGCTTTTCTTTCACAAAAATCTTGATGGATAACACTTTCTGTCCCTCTGTCTCTGGTTTCCACATCACACTGTGCTCAGCTAGCTCTCTTATTTCAGTGGAGGAGTTTGACAGTAACTTTCGGAGAAGTTATTGAAATGTTTTCTTTCACTCCCAAAAATGTAAAAGAAAATAGCATGTTATTCAGCATATTTAGCATCCATGAAAAGCAAATGAAAAATAAGGTAAAAAATTAAGAAAATTTTAAATAATTTTTTAAAAAATATGAAACAATCTGTGGCATATATTTTTGCATCATGACACTTAAAAAACACATTTTAAAGAAGGAACCTTAGTGAAGAAAATTATATTTTAAGTGGGAAATCAGAGATTTTTCAAATTCTCTTTCTAAAGTTAAGGTTTTGTTCTTTTTAATCAGTTATAGCCTGATTTCAGGTTTGCCATCTATAGAAAAAAATATAATCAGTGCATAAGCACCATATTCTCCTGTTCAAGCACCTTCAAAGTTGTCAAAAATAACACCTTTTGGCTCCGTAACATAGCAGGTATGTCAAGCAGGAGCTTGGTGTTCTAGAACAGAGTGAATGCATATAGGTGCATGTATTCATGTACATATTTCTATCAGAAGACATTTCGTAACTTAATAGAAAATCGTTATATGGAAAAAAGGTAATGTGCTTTCTGTACTAGAATACGCATAGATTTTGCCTCTTCTCCCCCTCCCCCCCCAAAAAAAAATCTAAGAAACTGTAAAAGCACAATACAAAAAGGTAAAAGTTTATGAACAGTGCTTTAAGAATGTTCAAAAAGCCATGTTTTATTAAAATATAAACCTATAATCCAAACTCTATTTTAGAAATAGCCCCACTCCCTCAAAAAACAAACAAACAAACAAAAAAGTATCGGAAATACACAACTTCATTTTCTAGGATTTAATGTTGAAAAACAAGAATTGGTTCTAAACAAATTTTATGAAAAGAGATGTGATGGTTTAACCCCATCCAGGCAAAAAGCTCCACCAACCACTCACTCACTCCCAAACATGCAGGATCTGAGAGATGATCAGAAGGGTGAAAGGGTTGAGATAAAGGCAGTTTAATAGGGAAAGTAAAAGCCATGCACACATGCAAAGCAAAACAAGGAATTAATTCACAGCTTCCCATAGTGTTCAGCTATCCCCAGGAGAGCAGGGCTCCCTCACATGTAAGAGTTACTTGGGAAGATAAACACCATCACCTCTCCCCTTCCTCCCTCTTCCTCCCACTTTATATACTGAGCATGATGTCATATGGTCTGGAATATCCCTTTGGTGAGTTTTGTCACCTCTCACACCTTTTTCTCCTCCCAATCTTCCATGCACCCCCAGTCTCCTCACCAGTGTAGCAGTACAAAAAGCAGAAAGGCCTTGGCTCTACGTAAGCCCTGTTCAGCAAGAGCAAAATCATCTCCATGTTCAGCACAAATCCAAAACAACACCCCGTACCACTGTGAAGAAATTTAAGTCTGTCCCAGCCAAAATCAGCACAGCAGATAAAACTTCAAATAAAAAAGTTTTTCTAGAAACCTTTTCTTGAAATCACACCACTCTGACAGAGAACTTTTAATGGGATTTGCTTTCTTTTTTACATTTTTTATGAACAGCTATAGAAGTTATAAATTTAAACCCCTCCTCTTCTGGCATATTTCCTGCCACTTTGTGGCAAAATGGGCTACTTTCAAAGACAATGTGGGCAGCCTGAGAACAGAAGAAATCTTCAGAGAATATGTACTATTTTCCCCTCAAAAGTCATCTGAATCACATCAGATTCCTATCACTCATGTAATTTTCCATGATGTTCCATGACACAGACTGAAAACAGAGAGAAAAACCACTTTAATAGTTTCTGCTGGAAAAAGCCACTTTAACAGTTTCTGCTGCTTTTTGTTTTGTTTTGTTTTTAAATCACATCCATCTGCCAGAGTGTATTATCCTCAAGAACACTGACAGAACAGGTTTCTTTAAACACATAATTAAAAAAGTCACAAAATATCAGGGAGTAAAAGAAAGGAGGGACTCAAAAGGCACAGGCTGTTAATTACAGCTTTACATCCAAAGTATTAGATTTAATAGTTGATTAACTTTTCTTCAGATAGCCTGATCCACTGAAACACCGTAATCTAAATGTATTCTCAGTTTATATTTCCAAGATAATGATTACTGACTATATGCATACTTGCTTTATAAAGAAAAGAGAAAAATATATTCTCTGTTGTGGCACTAACATTTATATTGTATAAATTGACACAGTTTTATTTTAATAAGGAGATATAGACAACTGTAATTATTTTTTTAAAACTTTTTGTGGAAAAAAAAAAAGTGGGAAATAGTCTCTATTGCCTCCCAAGAGTTTTGTTGCATTTTTAAATAGCTGTGTCAAATCACATTGGAACAAGATAGAGATGTTTCTCACTTTGCTTTGACCAAGTAAGGTCAATGTTAAACTCCCTTCCTAGGGTTCACTTTGAATGCCTACATCAGGGTTAGAACAACAATGTCTAAACTTCCCACAGTGTGACATCCATACTGAGATAGTCACTTACTGTAAAAAGATAATCTTTTTTATTGAAGACCTGCTTTAGAGAAATTTCATGTAAAAGTTTTTCTGCTAAGGAAGCCATCTGTATTATGTCTACAGACAGTGGACATAAACTGGTTTCTCCCTGGGGGAATTTTATCCCAATCTAAAGTAAGGTCTCCTATTTTTTATATATTTAAGAATAAGGGATATGAAACTTACCTTTGGCTATTAAATTTGGAGTAAATAGATGGGAGATCAATAAATTAATTTTCCCTGTATATTCATTAACTAAACAACCTCATATACTTTAAAAAATGTTAAAGCTACAGGTAAAAATTGAGAGATTTGATGATTCAGCAACAAAATCAGATACTTTCAAAAGACTCATTAGCATTTGTTTTTACAAAAAACCTCACCAAAACTCAAAGAAGTTACAAAAGTGAGTAGATAAAACAGTACTAGTTTAAAGCCAAAATCAAAATTGCCTTCTCCCCCCTTTTGTCATTGAATGATTTAATCACAGAGATGGGGACTTACTTATTTAGTAGAAATATAATCAACATTTTTAGAATCAGATGAAACAATAGTGAGGGCCACAAAAGTATCAAAGATAAAGTCTCTACTTCTTTTCCTAATCATAGAATCGTGGAATGTCCTGAGTTGGAAGGGACCCATAAGGAACACTGAATCACACTGAATCACATAATTTTTAGTGTTTGAAGGGACCTCTGGAGATCAACCAATGCAACCCTCCTGTCAAGGCGAGGTCACCTACACTCCATGACCTTTCTAGGTAGGCTTTTCCAGTGCTCTGCCACCCTCAGTTGTAAAGTTCTTCCTCATGCTTAAATAGAACTACTTTTATTTTAGTTTCTCACCATTGCTCCTCATCCTGACACTTGGCACCACTGAAAAGAGTGTAGAACCATCCTCTAGGCACCCATCTGTGAGATATTTAAATGTAGCAATGAGATTCCCTCTCTCTCTTCTCCATACTAAACAGGCCCAGCTCCCACAGTTCCTCCTCATGAGAGAGATGCTCCAGACCCCTCATCCTCTTTGTGGCCTCTGCTGGACCCTCTCCAGTATCTCCTTTTCTTTCTTAAATTGTGGAGACCAAAACTGAACACAAGACTCCAGAAATGGCCTTATTAGGACTCAGAAGAGGGTGAGGATCACCTTCCTTCAACTTCTGGCCATGTTCTTCCCAATGCATCCCAGCACAACATTCGCCTTCCTGGCTGCCAGGACAAACTGCCAGCCTATGGTCATCTTGTCTTCCACTAAGAATCCCAGGTTCTTCTCCACAGAGCTGCTCTTCAGTAGATCAACCTCTAACTTGTACTGGCATCTGGGGTTATTCCTCCTTAAGTGGAGGACCCTACACTCGCCCTTGTTAAACTTCATTAGGTTTTTCTCCACTCAGTTCTCCAGCCTATCCAGGTCTCGCTGAATGGCAGCACAGCCTTCACGTGTATCAGCCCCTCCCCCAGTTTCATATCATCACAAACTTGCTGAGGACACATTCTATCCCTTTTTCCAGGTCATTGGTAAACAATTTCAATAAGTCTGGACTGAATATCAATCCCTGGGGGTTGATATTCACTAACGAATGGATTCCAACTGGATTGCACTCAAATGATTACAACCCTCTGAGTTCTGCCATTCACCGTTCTTGATCCACCTCACTGTCCATTCATCTAGCTCACATTTCCTCTGCACACCTATGAGGATGCTCTGGAAATCAGTGTCAAAAACTTTGCTGAAGTGAAGGCAGACAACAGCCACTGCTTTCCTCTCATCAGCCCATCACTGAAGTCCAGCTACTGGCCCTACACAGGACAAGAATCATACCATGTGCCTGAGAGCATTGTCCAAATGACTCTTGAACTCTGACAGACTTGATACCATTCTCATTTCACTGGGGAGGCTGTTCCAGTTCCCAAGAATCCAATGGGTGGAAAACATTTTCCTTTTATCTGACTGAAACCTCCCCTGACACATCTTCATGCCTTTCGCTAAGCTTCTATCACTGTTCTGCAGAAAGGAGAGATTGGTGCCTGTCTCTCAGACTGGAGGTGCAAAAGAACATGTAAAGCCACACTGCATATACAATTTTATTTTATTTTTAAAAAAGATAGGAGTAGGAGAAAAATATGGCATGGTATATCACTCATATCTACAAATACACACTGCATTCAGAGCACAGACCCATGTGGGGTCCACTGCATGAAGGTTCACTGAGATTGTTCAACAGATGCATACAAAGGAGACAGCAGCACTCATAAAACAACAGCTGAATGAGCAGACAATAAAAGCCTAAATACAAGAAGCAGTTAAATGATAAAGAGATGCTGCAGCACTGAACTTGCTTAGGTAAGAACTTTCTGCCCAGTGCCACTCCACTATGATTAATGTGTGCACATGCGAACTTTATGAAAAAGATAATGAATTGATTGTGTTCTTAAACGATGCCATTTTAGACCTGTTTGGATTCCTGCCTTCCCCAGAGAGCAGATGACCACAGTCTGTTAGCTTAAACAAATGAACGTGTAATGGTCGTCTTTCTGCCAGCCAAGTGGAAAAGGGGAAACATTTATCAAGAGAAGATAGGGAAAAACTGATCAAGCTGGCTATTCATCTGGGATATAGGTGCTGCAAAGGGGCTATTGAGAAGGGAAAACTGCAGCAGTTACCACACAAAACGCACTTCAAGCATTGTTCAGAATGTGGAGGTCACAGAATCCACAGATGGGGAGAATTTCACATCCTGGGTTTCTCAGAATACAAAAGCCATGAAAGGTTAGTTTAATTACTTAACTACACACACAAATGCAAGCACAGGAAGATCTTGCAGTTGATATGGTTATTCTGCAATGTTTTCATTTTTTATGTTCACTGTTCTGTCCAATGAGTTTAGGAAAACTCACAAAAGCTTTTGGCTTTGTAAAGGGTTTGCCTTTGGTTTGGTTTGTCTGTTTTGGTTTTTTTTTACATCTGTTTTGCTTTACATATATATATATATATTTAAATCACAAAATTTATTTTCTCTATTCAATTGCTTTTACTCTAATTGGATGCTTTCCTTAAGCTAAGGACATAATCTAACAATTCAGTATCTTCCCACGTATTGGCTTTATTTCACTTGTCAGATGCCTATTTTCAATGAGAAAAACTGGCTTAATCATTAGTTTGAACTGAACATGCAACTTAGCATGATTAAAGTGATACAAATTCTTTTTCCAGAGACATGTCTTCATCTTTCCTTGCTGGTAAATCATCATTATGATCTTGTAATACTTATGGTGATTAAGCAATAAGAAAGGAAAAAAACTTAAAAAAAAAGCAAACAAAATAGAAAACAAATAAATATTAAGAAACAAATCTATCATGTGGTAAATTTGGATTTATCAGATTGGTACAGAAACTGCAGTTCATCTTTTTGGTGCCCACTGGGAACAGCACAGCACTAAGTATGTAATAATACAGTCTGGGTACGAACTCAGTAGGAAACAGCTTTACCAAAAAAAAAAAAAAAAGAGTTGGTAACCTGGTGGATGAGTTGAACAGGTCAGCAGTGTGTCCTTTCAGACTAAACTCGCTGCATGTGGGGCCTCTATTTGTAGCAGTATGGCCAGAAGATCAAGTTGCAAAAAAACCCAACTGTTTGGGTGTTATAGTTTCAGAACCTATCACAGAATTTTCTCCCCTACCAATACAGAGTTTGGGGGCTCAACAAAAAACCTCTCACTATTAGCTATCAAAAAGAGTGACTGATTGCTTTGCATGCCAACTTAACGACTGGGAGAGGTGGGCTAGGTGGGGAACGAGGCGGGGGGGGGATGTGGCTGGGGGGGGGGCGGAGCGGCGGGGGGGGAGTGGAGGAGGAGGGGGAGTGGAGGAGGGGGGGGAGTGGAGGAGGGGGGGGAGTGGAGGAGGGGGGGGAGTGGAGGAGGGGGGGGGAGTGGAGGAGGGGGGGGGAAGGAGGTGAGTGGTTTACTCCTGTTGCTGGACTCACTTCGCTGCTCTGGGTGAAGTGTGGATGAGAACCCCGTTTTCCAGGGCTGGTGGAGGCACTTGGAGCTTCCTTTTGGTTTGGGCCCCCCACCAAGTGCGCGTGATCGGACCTCTACACTGCTCACAGGAAAAGTTCCATCCCGGCTCATGTGACCGCCATTCCCAAGTGAGTTTTCAGAATTGCTCTGGCTGGACCTTGGGTGTGATTTCTGTGGCCGCCCACCCGAGGCACAGCATCGCCCCCCCCGTCCGTAAATAGAACTGCACCCAAAGGGGTAGAGAGCTCTTAAAGCGTCTGAAAGTTTCAGTATTGTTGTTTGTTCTGTTCTGTTTCTGTGTATATACACACATATATTTGTCGTTAAGAACTGTTATCCTTTCCTATACAGTTTTTTTCTGATTAAAATCTCTTAATTTCAAAGACTGTGGTGGGTTTTTGGAAAGAGGCCCCTTGCCTTAGTTTTCCCCTGAATTAAAACATAAGGTATTAGGAATTTTATCCTTTCCTCAACTCTCCTACCCTGCCAAAAATGATCAAATAAACAAAAGCCCAGAGGATTTGTGGACTATCCATCATTTGAAACATTAAAAATCTGACACGACCAAGCCCTAAGCTACTTGATCTAACCTTAAACAGTGCTCTGAGTTTGATATTGGTGCAGCTGAATTGCAGAGGCCCCCTCCAGACTAGACTATTCCATGACTGCTTCTAAATGATTCTAAAGTAATTATATAGAAACACTCTTTCACTCTAAAAGATAAGATGGGGAAAGACTGAAGAAGAAAGATATGTGAGCAAAACACAGGACACACACTAATACCTACATTTTGACTGTCTTACCCTACTGGCTACCTATAGAAAATAGATAAAATTTTTACATAGGTGTTTTGTTTCCAGTGAGTAGTTATGCAATGAAAACAAAAATATCTAAACTTCCCAAAACATTAAAGAATTACTACTTTAACAAGTGATTTTGGCATCATCTGTACAAGAATAATAATTTATTTTAATGAAATATTTGTCTTCTTGACATACCTACAGACTAGTCCTCTTTGTAGTCTCACTCACCTACGTGCAGTGGTTCTCCTCCAGTTTATAACTCTTCCATTTTTTAAAACTTGTTTATTCTATAGATAGCATTCCAGTACATCTACGTAGCATAACATGATATATTTTCATGTAAATACTACAATGTATTTGTCATAAGCATGGTTTAGAAATGTTAGACATTCCTGCATATAACTCCATGCAATGCTGAGCGAGAGGCTGACAACCGTAAAGAGTAACAGCTAAACAGCACCCTAATTTTGAATGACTTGGGCAGTTCCTCTGATCTTTATTCAGCACAGGCAATCAGGTATTCAGTTTGATCCAAAAAATACTACTTCCCATACCAGAGCACTCTTCTAATACAGTGTTAAAATATGGCACAGAAAATGCTTCAAGGAACATTGCATATTAAATAACTCACCTACTTCTGTTAATATACACTCTTGATTTTTCCAAAAATCCTGGGCTACTCTTTTTGAAATAGAGTTCCTTTTCCTAGGATTTTTCATGAATGCTGGATAGTAAGCTGAAACTATTTTTGCCTTCATTTGCAGAAAATTTTAGTCATCAAGGCATGCTCCATGACTTTAACATCTCCAGAGCTAAGTATAAGTGATCACCAAATTTTTAATTGAATTTCTCTGAAGTTGACTTACAATTCCCAAAAAATGAGTTGGACTATGTAGTCATGAACTTCAGACTCAGCTGTACGCTTTAACCTCTTAATTGTCAGAGATGTTCTGTCAATAAATATTCTCAACAAGACCTTTATTTAACTCTGGGGTTTTTTTTCCCCTCCTGTCAACTTCCTTTTTTCAGACTACCTGAAGAAACACACCTCCAGTTAGTGATGTAAACCAGATGCTTAGCTTGTTCATTCTGCTAACTACATTTTCTCTGTAAATTATTGACATGCTAACCTATTTAAAACATAACTCAGGTGGTTGGTGAACCACAGCACCTGCCAGCTCCTCAAATAAAGAGGATTCACTTACTCATCTGCTCTGTCTCCATCTGCCTGCTAAATTTGGATTGACTGCTCACAGTCCAAATTGATCCTGTAAGGATCTGTTTGAGAAGAATTCTTCTGAACACATCTTCTCTTTTTTTCTTTTTCCTCTACATTACTCTCCCCATTTGTAAAACAGGTTTTGTTCCTCTGCGTAAATGTGACATGATGTAAGATGAACTGTCACCACACATCAGAAATTAGAAAGAAAATATTTTTTCAGAAAATAATTCCTTATGTGATTTTTGTTTCTTTTGGCTCTTAGCAGATACAGTATCAAATTGTTCAACTACAGTCTGTGGATAATTTAATACCCTGAACATTCTTCCTAGTGTGAATTACAGATACATTAGACTTGTTCAACAAGACCCTGAACATATTGTTTTAGGCCTTATCTATTTCATGGGAATCTTGTAAAAATTGATAGATGAAATCCCACAGAAATCTCTTAACAAACTTGCTTTTTCTTCAAAAAAAAAAAAACTAAACTAAGAGACTAGTTGTTATCCTTTCCATTCCATGCACTGGACGAATGTCAGGTGATATTTGTGTGCAGAATGGAAGCTTCAAGTAACATTTATCAAGGAAACACCCCTGTTGAGTCATGAGGTGCAGAAAGGACTCCCTTGCTTTCTTAAAATCCTTCTCACAGAGGGGTCTAAGTGTGTGTATCCAATCTTATCCACAGACATAGTCAACAATTTCTGTTTAAGGAATTATTTAGTTGTAATTGAATTTTTGTATGACTTTTTCCTCCAGGATTAAAGATGATGGCCAAATATATTAATATTAATAAAATATACTATTACTTAAGGTACTTCAATCAGAATTAATTACTGCACAGTATGGATAGTTATAACTGCTAGTACAGTGCACTATTGTTTAAAGCAATATTGAAGAAACAATATTAAAGCTAGAAGAATAATTATTAAGTAGTGATTGGTGTTACTTATCCATAGTAATGACCATGGGCAAATCTCTTTGCTGAGCCACTCAAGAGAGAAATCTTCATGCAAATTCCTGGACTGTTTTAGAAATACCTGATGTTAAAAAATGGGTCTGGGTTTCTATGCTATATAGTGATTGACTGTCAGTCATATATTTCTAGGCAAGCTGTGTCAGTTCTGCAGACTTTAGCTCAGCAGCTTTAGATAAGTTATCAGTACAATCACATGTTGGTTCTTTTATCAGAAACTTTGTCTGACACATCCTCACCAATGCCATTCACCAATGGGAAAAAAGTATGGGCTTTAAGTGTTTGCATGGTTATTTTTCTCTTAAAAGGTAGACATTAACCATCATACAAATACGAAAAACTGAAAAACTGTGAGAAAAAAATAAAGAATCCACCATCGGTCCTAAATATCATTCAAAAAATAGCCAGTGCTGGATGAAAAAGCTACCAGACAGCAATTTCTGTCAAAGATCAAAAAAAGTCATTATTTCCATCTAAGCTGATGAAGAAATCTCATCACAAAAGATAGAATTTGTAGATGACATCTGTAGGCAAAAAAAGTTAATTGATTTAAAGGACTAAGTTTCAGGGACACCCTGTAAAATAATAGCAAAGGAAACCTGAATAGGTCCCTACAGCACTGTCAGGAAAAAAAAAAGTGCTAGTTTTTCAGTCTCAAGCCACTTGGTGTGGTCTTAACTTATGACTCTCACAAAAACAAAACAAAACAAAACTCAAACAAACAAACAAAAAAGGCATTATGCAGAAATGCATCAATTTTACAGAGAAAATTTTAGAGAAAGATTTACAATGTGTACAGAATCAAGACTCAGAAATGTAAGCAACTCAGCTACTCTATCTCTCTTGTGTCCCAAGGTTCAGTTCTACCAATGTTATTCCTAAGACATGATGTTGAGGTCTCTGGTGCTAGCTACTCCAGGACTTTTCCAGCCAAACTATTCCACATTGCTTTAACCTATGGAAATTCCGGTCAGACTTTCCTTGAATCCAACCTGACCCTTAATGCAGTTTAAATCCATTCATTTGTCCCATTAATTCTGGACTTGGAAAATAAACATCCCATTTTTAGCAGACATTTATGTATTTGAAGGGTGTTATCAAATTCTTTTGCAGTGGTCTTTACTTTCACAAAATGGCCACAATTATATTGATCTTTCTTCATAGCTTTTTTCTGGATTTCTGAACTTTCACTTTTTTTAATTGTCTTATTTCTCTTATTTTTAAAATGCAAATACTGACACTGCCATCTTTGTTTTCTTTGACATCTAAAGTTAACTGTTTCAACATGTAAGGCAAAGATTAGTATTTTAAATTATATGCAAGATGTTAGAATAATGTTTTGCTGTTGTCAATTCACTGTTCCCACACTAAGCTGTTTATATGTTTTAGGAAAGTGTGATCATTTTAAAACATTTTGGCATACATATATATAGAATTGAACTTCTGAAAATGTTGTGATATAATGATCTGTGTTCCTTACCTATTACCCCAAACCACCAAGTTATTGCTTGCTTAGACTCCAGTCCGACACCCTGAGACTAGATTTATAAAAACGTAACTTTTTTTGTTGCACCATTGCAATTCATATCATAACTGCCTCCATTTTTGCAATATCCGGTTTTTTTTCCAGTAATATCCAATCATCAAAAAATCTGAGGCTAGGCCAAATGTGTGTATGAAGGTCTCCTAGATGCCAGTATGGACTGAAGGCAGTTTGGATTTGTCAGTGGAATGTATTAGGCAGAGGAGCAACATTTTAATAACAATAAAAGCATAACTTACGTGTCCATTATGCATTAAACTCATGTGTAAACTATTTTACTAACACCTTATTTCATGTTACCAAGAGCAAAAATAAAAAACTACACACAAGTATTTTGGAGAGCCTTTGGCAGCTTGAGAAAAAACTGGAGTGTGAATATTCATTTTGAAAGTTATACCCAGGAAGCTGGGTTCCTTAAAAGCAATGTTCTGCTCCTAACAAACCAACCAAAATAAAATGAAATAAAACAAAACTAAACCCAAACCAAAACAAAACCCAAAACTGAACAAAAAACCCAAACAAAAAGAGCTTTTTTTTCTGAAGAAAAAGAAATAAGAACATCTAGTATTACGAGGGGATATGAAGCAAACTTAAGAAAGTCAGTATTAATAAATCACTACTGCTAATGTGTAAAAGTGTATTTTAAAGCCTGTCTTGTAGTGTCTGCTGGTTCTGTCAGTGACCCTAAAAACATTGTGAAAGAAATCCTAACATCAGTGTTTTGCTACCTGTTTCCAGTAGGTTCTATCTACTGACTGTGCTCACTGTCCTGGGACAGGTAAAAGTGTTATCAGTATCCATCCAAGTTATACAGGAAAACAGCACCTTTTCACATAAGGTTATCACACTACAGATCAGAGAAATTCTCAAAAAGAAACTAAGGTTACACAACAGCTAAAGAGAAATCACAGAATTGTTCAGATTGGAAAAGACCTGTAAGATCACTGAATGCAACTGTTAATCTAGAGATTCTGGCTTCTCTGGCTGAAATTTGCTTCTGCACAATACCTCTTTTTTTTTTTTTTTTTTTTTTTTTTCTTTTTTTAATCCTTAAATACGTTGTCCCAGAGGTGCTACCACTGTTGCTGATGGGCTCAGCCTTGGATCTGGCTGGCACTGATTCCATCAGGCATGGTGAAGCTTCTGGCAACTTCTCACAGAAGCCAACTCCTGTAGTTCCTCTACTCCCCAAATCTGGTCAAACAATTCATCTGGCTAAAACAATTCATCCTCCTCAATAAGTGTTTAATAACAAGGTCCAGGCTCTGCAGAGTGTCAGGATACACTGTGCGTATCTGTTTGAACAGTTAACAACTATGTTTCCTATACATTAACATGGAAGCAAATTCACTGTTCACCAGAATCTTAAGTACCAGCTGAGAAAATTATGCACAGATTGAGCAAAAGGCTCTAGTAGCTATCATTTTCAGTGTGCAGAGACTTTGATAATGTCTCTATGGCAGGAAACTGCCCATAACCACTGATCACCAAATGTCTTACTCTGATTTGAAGAGTGAGAGAGGGAAGGCAATTTTAGTTTTAACTGTTCTGACTATTCACAGGAGGAGGCATACTGGGTGATGGTTTAGAAATGATATAGTGAATACTGAACTTCAGCACAACAGCTTCTGATACTGATGGACTTCAAGGTTAAGAAATTATTCTACTGTGAATATGAGATACCACAAGCCAGTATCCTATCCAAATCAACCAAGTACTTGAGACGGTGGGGAAAATCTTCCAGGTCATACAGAGAGATAACTTTTCATCTGAAATTTTAAGCCTTATATCAAAAAGGTGAACAGTTTAAAAAAAAACCAACCAAAAACCTCATGAGATATTTTTTAGAGGAAGGATAAGGTCTCTTCTAATTTGAAAAACTCATTGATCTCGAAAAGTACTGTCATAAAGTTTGAAGAAACTTTTGTGAAAACTCTGAAAATAGTCCATAAGTGAGGTTGTTAAGCAAGTCATGATAAAAGATCACCTGTGTTTAAGAAATTCAGCTGTCAGAGTATATTCTTTTTGATCAAATTTCTGGATAGATCTAGTGCAAATAGGGACTGAGTGACTTACAGGTGCTCTTTTACGATACTGCAATCTAAGTGCATTCAGTATCTAAAAGTGTTTCTCCAAACTTCAGCTTGTTGTACTTATGGTGTGTATATATATTATCTAACAATAAATGTTACCGTGTCTTTATTTCAATTACACAGTTTCAAGATTTCCTTCCTTCCTTCCTTCCTTCCTTCCTTCCTTCCTTCCTTCCTTCCTTCCTTCCTTCCTTCCTTCCTTCCTTCCTTCCTTCCTTCCTTCCTTCCTTCCTTCCTTCCTTCCTTCCTTCCTTCCTTCCTTCCTTCCTTCCTTCCTTCCTTCCTTCCTTCCTTCCTTCCTTCCTTCCTTCCTTCCTTCCTTCCTTCCTTCCTTCCTTCCTTCCTTCCTTCCTTCCTTCCTTCCTTCCTTCCTTCCTTCCTTCCTTCCTTCCTTCCTTCCTTCCTTCCTTCCTTCCTTCCTTCCTTCCTTCCTTCCTTCCCTCCCTCCCTCCTTCCTTCCGAATTCCTTCCCTCCTTCCCTCCTTCCCTCCTTCCTTCCCTCCCTCCTTCCTTCCCTCCCTCCTTCCTTCCCTCCTTCCTTCCCTCCCTCCTTCCTTCCCTCCCTCCTTCCCTCCCTCCCCCCTTCCCTCCTTCCTTCCTTCCTTCCTTCCTTCCTTCCTTCCTTCCTTCCTTCCTTCCTTCCTTCCTTCCTTCCTTCCTTCCTTCCTTCCTTCCTTCCTTCCTTCCTTCCTTCCTTCCTTCCGCCCTTCCTTCCTTCCGCCCTTCCTTCCTTCCTTCCGCCCTTCCTTCCGCCCTTCCTTCCTCCCGCCCTCCCCTTCTCTCTCTTTAGGATAAAAGAAATAGTTCCTATATGTTTCCTTTTTTGGACAATATGGACTTAAAATAATCTCATAAACTGTGAAAATGTTAAGACAAAATATATCACAAAACACAAATTACACTTACTGCCTTCAATCCTGTCACATATTAACTGTTTGATACGTACTAAAGTTGTACTGATTTAAAAAACGATCATGAGCAAGAGTGGAAACTGAAACCTTCAACTAGGAAATGTATTTATATTTATTAGGTAAACAGCTGAATAGATAGAAGTTTGAGGACTATATATAAAACTGAAAACAGTTAAATATACACAGGGAAATCCTATTCCCTCTGAAAGATGTCATATTAAGTATAAAATAGGAAATAAGATTTTAGTCACACTTCACTATTTTTCCTCCCCACCCCCCTTCAAGGGCTGAGATTCCATTGAAAAGGATTTTTCAACATGAAAAGTAGTGCCATCCATGAACTCTACAGTGATGGGGAAGACAACAGCAAAGCCAATGAATTCCTTGTTTTTGTCACAATGTAATTAGAAATTCTGTTATATGGAACTGGAACTTGTTATTTGTAGGATTTCACTAAAACAAGAAGAGCTTTAGAGGAGGAGTCAGCCACAGTTGCTTGATGTGTGATTGTCTTGGTGTGAGGGGCAAAAACCAAAATGTTTACCCACAAGCAGAGGAGGGGGGTTTCCTCCACAATAATCACGCCACTCTTTACCAAATTTAAGAAAAAGGAACTTTATTCAGACAATGAATACAAGAAGGATAACTGTTCTTAACTGCTATATATATATGTGTGTGTGCATATATATATATATACATATATATATGTAGGTATAAATATAACTATAAACAGATCAGAACAAAACTGCTTCCCCAACGCCACAGAAAAAAAAACCCAAACGAACAACAACCCCCACAACAACCCCCACACCAGCAAGTTTCCTCCTGGAGAAGAGTTATACTTATGAGCGGTATCAGCGTCACAACCCGGCTGGCTACAGGTGAGCTCCCAGTCCCTCTCCAGCAAGACAGACAAGCGATCAGCACTCAGATGAACTCTGTCTCTCCCTCCCTGTCCATTGTCCCAAATGAAGAAGGAAAACTGGAAGCAGAGAAACTGCCACGTGTCCTGGAAAGCAGCTGCAACTCTCTCTCTCTTGGGTCACTGCCCCAGCCGGGGCGGGCAGGCTGTGAGGCTGCAAGTGACGGTGAGACTGGAGCAGAGATCGGGACCCCCAAATGCAGAAACCAGGAGAATAGCCCTGGCGAGGAGAAAAGAAGCGGCTCAGCAAGAAGCTACAGTAGCAGCCAGCAGCATAGAATCATAGAATCGATTGGGTTGGAAAAGACCTCTGAGAACATCGAGTCCAACCCTTGGTCCAACTCCAGTCCGTTTACTAGATCATGGCACTCAGTGCCACGGCCAATCTCAGTTTAAAAATCTCCAGGGATGGTGACTCCACCACCTCTCTGGGCAGCCCATTCCAATGCCTGAGCACTCTCTCTGGAAAGAATTTTTTTCTGATCTCCAACTTAAATTTCCCCTGGAAGAGCTTAAGCCCGTGCCCCCTTGTCCCATGGCTAAATGCCTGGAAGAAGAGACTAACCCCCACCTGGCTAGAACTTCCCTTCAGGTAGTTCTAGACAGTGATGAGGTCACCTCTGAGCCTCCTCTTCTCCAGGCTAAACAACCCCAGCTCCCTCAGCCTCTCCCCATAGGACTTATGCTCCAGTCCCTTCCCCAGCCTTGTTGCTCTTCTCTGGACTCGCTCCAGCACCTCAATATCCTTTCTGAACTGAGGGGCCCAGAACCGAACACAACACTCAAGGTGTGGCCTCACCAATGCAGAGTACAGGGGAAGGATCACTTCCCTGGTCCTGCTGGCCACACTATTTTTGATACAGGGCAGGATTCCATTGGCCTTCTTGGCCACCTGGGCACACTGTTGACTCATGTTCAGCTTCCTGCCAATTAGTACCCTCAGGTCCCTTTCTGCCTGGCTGCTTTCCAGCCACTCTGTGCCCAGCCTGTAGCGCTGCAGGGGGTTGTTGTGGCCAAAGTGCAGGACCCGGCACTTGGCCTTATTGAACTTCATCCCATTGGAATCAGTCCATCTCTCAAGTCTATCCAGATCCCTCTGCAGAGCCCTCCTGCCTTCCAGCAGGTCGACACTTCCTCCCAACTTGGTGTCATCAGCAAATTTGCTGATGATGGACTCAATCCCCTCATCTAAATCATCAATAAAGATGCTAGACAGGACTGGACCCAACACAGACCCCGGGGGAGCACCACTAGTGACCGGCCACCAGCTGGATGCAGTTCTGTTCATCAGCACTCTCTGGAGGAGGAGCAGGAGAATAAGCTTCCCTCCTCAGCAGTGCACACACACACCGCTCCTGGGTTCCTCCAAGCTAAGAATGGAAAAAAATGTCCCCAAAAACAAAAGAGACAACCTGGCCCAGCCCAAGCCATCAAGAAGAAAACGGTAGCAGTTAACTACTTCCTTTGTTAACTAATGGCATGGTTAGTTAGTGGCAGGGGAGAGAATTTACATAATAATTCCAGCTACATCAGATGACAATCTGTTTGCTGTAAAGGTCCAAAATCTACACAATCGCGGTTTTGGGGGTGTAGAAACTGAAATACTTTATTGAACACACAACACACAATTTAAGGGTCTTGGGGGCAGGACATATTAATCAGGAGGATGTGTTATGGTAACCTATGTTAACTAGATTACACAGGCTTCTGCTAGAGTTACAGAAGTGGTTAATATTTTCTATAACCAGAATTTACATGGGGGGGGAAGAGAACAAAGGGTTTCAACATGGTCTGATAACATCATCTCAAAAGTCCTTCCTTATCCTGCTGCAGGAGACAGGCTACTCAACAAGGCTGAACATAAACAGGCCTTGTCTGGTCCTTGGTGATGGGATTTCTCTCAGCCTCTGTTGACCATGATTTAATGCTTAAGCTTGTCAGTTCTTTTTCTGCTGGTCGCTGAATTTTGATTCCTATAGTTTGCATTACACTAAATCTTTCTGTACATATAGACATACTTGAACAAAAGTGTAAAGCACACAGATTTTTGGTGTCACTAGCATGTTATTTTTGTATGGATGTTTAAGTTTACCTACCCAAAGCAGAAATTTTCTGAAGTACATCTTCAGAAAGTGAGCAATCTAGTCTTGCATTGTTGTACAGAAATGGTGCTGGTAATTGATCCTCAGTCTCCACTATCACGCTTGCGTTGGGTCTGGCTGAACTGGAGTTCACTTTCGCCATAGCAGCCCTCACAGTGCTGTGCTTTGCATTGATACCTAGAAAGGTGTTTATAACACATCAGTGTTTGGCACTGCTGGGCAGTGCTGGCAGAGCATCAACTTTGTCTCTCCAACATCCCCTCTCCAATTTTGGACTGAGGGTGGGCAACATCCTGGGAGGGGTACAATCAGGACAGCTAACCCAAACTAACCATGGGGATATTCCATATGACATCAGCTCAGCTATGGAAGCTAAGGGAAGAAAGAGGAAGGTGGGGAGTGAAATTTGTTATTTGCAATGTTTGCCTTCTGGAACAACTCCTGTGCATGCTGAAACCCTGCTTTCCAGAAATGCCAGACATCACTTGCTGGTGGCAGGGAGAGAATAAACCTTTCTTTTTCTCTTTGCTTTTGTGCTTGCAAAGGTATGCTTTTGCTTTAGTAAACTGCCTTATCTCAACCTATGAGTTGTTTTGCATCTTATTTTCTCTTCTCTGTCCAGCTGGGAAGTGGGAATGATAGAAAGGCTTGGTGTGTTCTTGGCATATAGCCAAGGTCAAACCACCACAGCTCTTCATCAAGATTCACTAATTAATAAGGATGCATTTTCCACAGAGGGCCAAGAACACTGTAAGCTCCCCATGAGCAATAGCTTGCACAGCCTTACATTACCTGATGCATTACAAGGGGGATGCTGTACACCTGCTCTGTCCTTACATCAGATCATGCCTGTGTCCAGTCCTGAGCGCTCTTTCTGCTGTAATTGCAGTTTGATTTCTCAAACAATCTCAACTCTGTCTCTGCTTCCCTGGTCTGCTTGTAGAAAAATTCCATAAGCATCAGATCCTATTTTGAAGCATTCTCTCCACCCTCCACTCACTATATATGGACCCTGAGGTGATCATGAGGTGTGTGCAGAATGTTTTAATAGTCCAGGTGTGTTTATGGCTCAGAAAGTTCCTGAGAGCTCTCAACACTTTTTTAGTCTTCTCTATGCACAAATTGAACAAAAAGGTGACATTACCATCCTTTATAATACTATGAAATGTTTCCTTAATGCTGTGTTATCTGAGCATCTATGTGACCTTTGGACAGATTGCTATTCTCCCAATTGTCTATTTGTTTTATTCATGTATTTAAGTATATACCTAAAACATGAGAAAGTTTCTTAGATTTGTAGATTCTGTTCCTGTTGCAGATTCATATGTAACATAGCTCAAATATTAACCCTAATGCATTTACATATAATGTCAAAGTGTCTTGAAATTTAAAAATTATTGGGTAAGCTTAGCCACTTAACTTTTATGAAGTTGGTCATGTTTATGTTGTGTCTATTTAATTAAAATGAGGAAGGGGATAATAAAAAAGATGTCCTTTGCTTAAACGAAATGCTGGTTTTAGCATGCGTTTTCCTATCAGCCTTTTGCAAGAATTGTCCTTGGCGCTAAATGCCAAAACATCTTTTTTTATATAAATTATTAAGAAAGAGCATTGCATATGTTTTGCACAGATAAATTATGCACCCATTTTAATCTAGATGAGAAATAAGGAATTCCTATTTCACCGTACATCTGAATTTTGTATGGAATTTTGCACATACTGTGATGCTGGGCCCAATATTTTATGCATCAGCATATCTCATGTTTTCTTTATAAACTGCAGAGAATCTGCACACTGAGTTATGTGTTTTATAAAAGGAAAGGAAGAATCCAAAATTAAAATAATATAATCAAACAATTAGGGGTGTTGCTTGGTTTTTTTCCCCCCATTTTTAACTTCTTCTTTCCACCTGTACCTTTTCCCATACTCTTTTGGGTCATTTTGAATCTCCTCAGTTACATGCAATTTCACAAATTAATTTCTCAAAGCAAAAAAATCCAGTGTACCAAATCTAATATTCTAAATGCTACTCTGCTCTCAAACTTTTGCTCATTTAAAGTAAATTAAAGCAAACTTTTTTTTTAATGTGTTGAATAATGTTATTACCTTATTAATTTTCACCATGTTTTTAGTCCTGCCAAGATTGCCTCTAGCAAGGGGTATTGATATGGAAAGATGAGAAACATCAAAGGTTAACAGAGAAGGGCAGATAAACAAATAGGGTTTGATCCAAAGCCTGCTTGAGTCAATGAGAGATTTTTCCATTGAATTCAGGAGACTTTGGATCTAACCCATCAGGCATTTATGTATCAATACCATAAAATGCTGAGCAGCTCCTATGAAATGTCAGTTATCTTCAGCTTCCACCTGTGTCAGAAGGAGTTAAGGGGGTTCACTGCCCTAGAGATTTGGACTGTTTAAAAGTTAATAAGAAAGTACGTGGCTGAAAGAGGAACAAGGGGACAGAGACCACAGACTTCACTTACAGCTTCTGAGAAAGCCTGTTGAAGTCAATCAGATCAAGCAGGCACAAATGCTTTGGTGAATTAAGCAGAGTAAAGAAAGAGGAATGAGGAGACAGCAGCTAAAGTAGAGGCAGTAAAATACAGCAAAAAAACCCCAAACCAAGTTTAACAGGAGAATACAGAATGGAGGAAAAGCCACTAGAGAGTTGAGACCAGAATTGAAGCAAGAGAATGAATGCTTGGTTATGTCTGATTTTTGCTTCCTAAACGCAATCTACAATGGGAGTTAAAACATTTTTATTTTATTGTTTCATTCTCTTTTTAGCACTATTTAGTTTTCACTTCTGATTTTGAGCAAGCCCTAAAATTGTATAAGGTCTCTGGGACATTTACAACTTTCTATTTCACACAACACTCCTAGGATCTTCCCTAGGGGCTATATTTGAGAGGCAAATTAATTTTGTTCACAGCTGCTGGCATGACACAAAGAATGTTTTTCCCTTTTCAAATTTAACCCCTTACTATAAATATTTTTTTCTGCTCTCTTCACTACTGTGCCAGAAATGTTTTCCATTTCTGAAATGTGAGTTTCATTCAGAGATCTTCACAAAACTGATGTATTATTAACAACCCACTAGGAATATGGGAAATGCTGGGGAAAGGCGGAAGACCTGATTTGTGCTATATCTTGTAAGCCACTAAATCCTAAAAAGAGTCAAGAACAAGATTCATAGATTTTCATAAATCATTCTAGAACAGGCTTCCAGAAGTCATATAGTTCCTCTGCCTGACTAAAGCAGGGTCAAGATTTTCAAAACTATGTTATAATCCTGCTCATATAGACAAAAAACAAGTGGCACATTGTGCATTTTATAAATATCTGCAACTAATTAATTAAGCTCCTCAAGCTGTCATCTTTTTTCTAAGGATAAACAAACAAACAAAAAAAAAAAGCCCCACCTTGAATGTGGCTGCATAAGTATTTAAAGGAATGGAAATAAGGAAATTGTCACAAATACTGAAATTTGACTGCATAAATTATTTTACTATGGTGCTGGCTTTCCTAGGAATTTCCTGACATATGCTGCATGTGATATTTTAACCTTTTATGCAGAAGCTTTGGTGATATGGAAAATAGTATTGTTTTTGTGTTCTTCAAAACTAAGACTCTTTTTTTCCTGGGACAAAAAGGTCTATATGCCTGTCATGCTCCATGAAAGTCATGAGAATAATACTGAAACCATGAAATTTACCTTAAATTGTGCATTGTTTTTGTTTTATAATATACAGTCAATGTCTAAATATACAAGTCAAAATAAAAGCATGAGAAATAAAAGGAAGAATGTTCAGCTGATTTTTAGGGGAGTCTGAAAAAGAAAAATAATTGTAATAATTTGAAATTAATGACATTTCCAGCCTTAAGAAAATAATCTCACAATGCTTTTCAGCCTTTTTCAAGTCTTCTCAATGAGAGATTTAGCAAGGTAATAATAAAAATAACAATAATAATAAAGCTATCTTATTCTGATTTCAAAATATTTCAGTGAAGAAGAACATAAAATATAGTTCACTATACTCCAGGGATTCTGTTCTTCGTTGAAATTATTTGAAGATCAAATTGATTTCAAGGAAATTGCATTAAAAAAATCTATTTCAGTAAAAGTCATGTTTCTTCCAAAATTCATATTAACTATTACAATATTGTAGGGACAGGATAAAATTTTCACAACCAGTCAAGGCTGAAACCATTTGATGAATAATGGGTCCAACAATAAGATGGGATATATTTCTGCTGATTTCGGAATCTTGCTACTTTAAAGTAGTTATGCATGTTTCCCTTACATCTATTGAGGAGAGAAACACCTGGAAAGTATGATTCAGTGACTGATAGGTGAAATAAAATAATCATGCTCTAGAATTATCTTCTTTGCTCTTTCTGCCTCCCTCTTTCCCTCTCTCTTCCTTTTTCTCTTCTATTCTCAAGACTTTCTCCTTCTTATCCTCTTCTTCTGTCTTTATTCTGCTTTCTCCCCCTTTTCACTACAAAGAAAATTGATAGGACTACTTAGATTACTTGGTTGTATGCAAACTAATAAGGGCCTGTAAAAGCCCCTTAGCTTCCTCTTAAGTAGAATCATAAGATTGAGAAAATATCAGTTTTTTGGCTCTGCCATGATGTAAATTGGCAATATTCTTACTCAACATTTGATTTTAACATTTGAAGCTGATGTCATATATATGTAAATCTACTCAAAACCTAACCCTGGGGATCTTAAGACACCTGTCGTTTTATTAATATCTAATAGTATTCCTTTTTCTTTGAAAGAAATCATTATGAAAACTACTTATTCCACTCGTTTGGGACATTTTTATATTAAAGAAACAATCACAATTAATTCAAGGGGCAGAATGTCTAGGAAAAACATACTACAAATAAAATCAGGAAAGTATTTAAGTAGCTGATTTAAATGAGTTTTGGAGTTATATCTGGCAGATTCAGTGTTTTAGCAGCTATGGATGTGTTACTCACTGGTAGCATGTTGATATATTATCAAAGGGTGTGCATGTGTTGTTCACTCAGGAGGTTGTCACTATTTCTGGAAAGGGAATCAAGCTCTCATTTTTCTTTAAAAAACAAACAAACAAGCAAACAAACAACCCCTCCTGTTTGTTCCTTATTATGCAATAAGATGGCTTTCCTTTTCTTTTTTTTCTTTTTTTTTTTTAATTCTTTCTGAATGTAAGCAAAGTCCATCTGGAACTCTCTCTAGCAAGCATGTTCCCATACTTGTGCTTCTGTGTTTCTTGGCTGCTCAGAAGCAGAACTCAAGTGAGTGCAGTTCTGTTATTGCTATACTTGCCGCTTCCTGTGCATCCACTTTATGTGCTATCTGTGCTGTCTAAGGAGGTCTGATATGGAGGTCATTATGACATCTCAGCTTGAGAGGCATTAAGGATCCATTTTAAGTCAGTAAAGAACCTTTGTTATCATTGCCCTGCAATATGATTAATAATTTTGAGGTTTCTTCTCCCCCACCTATGCCTTCCCATACGTTATGTTAGTACAAAACTTTGACCTTGCAGTGAAAGATAATAACAGAATATATCTGTGGTATCCATGTGATTAATACAGCAGTCCATGAGTCACAAGCAGACTTATGGAATACAACTAAGATGCTTGAATACATCAGTGATCTCTTCGTGTTATTCACCTTCTTACTAAACAATTTATCAGCTTAATGATAATGACATTCAAATATCATAATTACAGCCAACTCTTTAAAAAACATCAATTCAAAAGCTGAAAATATAGCCATTCTTTCATTCTCCCTCCCTTCACGCTTTCTACCATTAGCTATTAATGCCAAAATATGGTCTTTATTCATTCTAGTGACATAATATAAAACCAACGTAGATTTCCCATTTTTCATAAAATTTCCATTCGCACTATTAGTTTCACTGATAGTAGGCTGGAAAATGTTGTTAGGCTACAAGATGGACGACACTGCAAAATCTCAGCATGTTAAGAAGCCATAAAATTTTATTCAGTTCATTTACTGCTACAGTCCAGTAACCCTATAGTAACAGTGTTCTATTTTTATTGTGTATTTATTTAAAGCTTGAATATTCCCTCTACTGGGCCATCTAACCAAATTACTCTGGTTTCCTAACAAAGACTATTGTAGAAAGTCAAGGGTGTGCACTTGACCCATGGGTTCTTTTTCTTTCAGACATTCTTGGGAGAGTAGTCTGTTGTTTCATAAAAGATGAGTTATAAGGAAAAGTTAAAAAAAATGCAAAGCAACAAGCCATGAATGAGAAAAGTTTGCTCTGAAGAAGCATGCAGGAATAGAATCACAAGACATGTAAAATTTTTTTTACTGAGATGCATAGAGGCGATATTCTCCTTAAATATCTCCACATCTGTAGTGATATCTTGAAGGCTTTTTTAACAAGTGTAAAGACCCTGTCGTCTCACTAGATGCAGGCTTCTATCCTGAAAATTAGATATTAATTACAATTTCTTTTTTCTATATGGTAGCTCACGTAAATGCTCTAAATAGAAGGAAAAAAACCAACAACAAAAACCCTGAAGTCAAACCAGCCTGTGTGAAAGTCATTCCTTTTTGTTTCTTTTACTTTACTTATTTGTTTGCTTATTTATGTACCCATTTATTTATTTATTTATTGGCCTAATTCTAAACCCTTTTCACAATAGATAATGCTAAGAAACCTTTCAATATTTGGTTAGGGGCTAGAGAGCACACCCACAGAAATACTCCCAAAAACAACAATGCAAAGCAAAACAAGGCAAAACAAAGGAGTTTCTGATCTTTAAGTTCTGCAAAATAACTATTAAGTTTAGGACTGGTGAAAAGAGGCGAATGTGGTAAACAGCTGGAAGAGCACCGTGGAAGTGTGCAAAGATTGGAAACAGCATGATGAGAGGTGGTCATGAGCTACCTAGCATTACTGACTTTACTGTGTAGATCACAATGGACAAAAGCAGGAGGGTTTTCTCTAGTACACAATTTGAAAAACATTGTTCAGTTTTGCACAAAAAGTTACTCATACAACAAACCTGTCAGAGAGACATGTACAATTGACCAATTGACTTTGGATGAGAGTGTTGATCTGCTGTAGGGTGGGAAAGCTCAACAGAGGGATCAGGACAGGCTGAAGTCAGTGGTATGAGTTTCAATGTGGCCAAGTGCTGAGGCCAGCACTTTCGCCACAGTAACCCCCTGCAGTGCTCTGGGGGGAAAGGGGAGGAGGGGGAAGGGGGAGGGCAGAGTGAAAGTGGCCCAGACAGAAAGGACTGGGAGTGCTGGTTGACAGCAGCTGAACATGAGCCACAGTGTGCCCAGGTGGGCAAGAAGGTCAAAGGCACCTGGCTTGTGCCAGAAATAGTGTGGCCAGAAGGCCCAGGGCAGTGATTGTCCCCCAGTAATGGGCACTGGTGAGGCTTCACCTTGAGTGCTGTGTCCAGTTCTGGGCCCCTCATGACCAGAAGGATGTTTAGGGACTGGATGAGCGTGTCCAGAAGGACAACAGAGCTGGGGAAGGGTCTATATTGTGTCATACTAGAAGAGACTGAGGGGTTGTTTTGTCTGGAAAAAAGGAGGCTCAGGAGACACCATCTCACTCTTTGTAGCTGCCTGCAAGGAGGTTGTAGCCAGAGAGGAGGCAGCCTATTCTCACAGACAACTAGTAACAGGATGAGAGGACATAGCCTCAAGCTGCAGGGGAGGTTCATGTTTTGTATGAGGAAGAATTTATTCACATAAAGGTTTGTTAAGCATTGGAACAGGATGCCCAGGGAGGTGGTGGAGTCACCATCCCTGGAGGTGTTCAAGAAATGACTGGATGTGGCAGTCATTGCAGTGGTCTAGTTGGTGAAGTGGTGTTTGGTCAGAGGTTGGAGTCAGTGATCTTGGAGGTCTTTTCCAACCTAAGTAATTCTGTGGTTCTGTGATTGTGTGACTAATCAGGCCATGGCACAAACCCCTATCTGCAGTCACCCATGCTATTAAATAATCAAGTAGGATTGAGCCTGGTTCATCTGCACTGTCAGATTTCATTCTGATATAGTCTGGGGTTAATACAGGTTTCGGCTAGTTTGTAGTCTGGAGGCAGATGATTTGCTTTAAGAGATAAATTAATATCTGTGAGTCCAAGTTGGGCTGGACTAGAATGTTTTACTTCTGATTTCATTTACTAGTAGAGCTGTAGACTTTATTTCACAATATGTTAAAAGGAAGGCAGAGTGCCTATTGACATGGGTCACTAACATCACATTAGTGAAATGAGGTGGTTGCACAAAAGAAGCTGCCCTTGTTAAAGTAGATGAGATCCTTCATAGAGATAGCCCTGTGAAAACAGGGTGTCTATGTTATTTTGTTATCTGGGCTCCCTCTTCAACCTAAAAGAGTCATATCTAGAGAGAAATTAGTTCCAACAATCAGTTATTTATTTTGCAACAGGCTAAATTGTCCTTGGAAACTGCTTCATGACTCCTTCTGCTGATTGCAAGAAAGAACCTAGATGACTTTTTGAAACTGCTTATCTTCCAAGTGGTCATATTTACGTGAGATGATCTTAATGCATGATTAGAAGTTGCCAACTACACTTAAGTAATGAGGGTGAATCTATTTAACATAGAATAAAGTAGATGTTCATAAATTAATTATGAGAGCCTCATAAGGACCAGGCACAACTGTGCCTACAAGAGCAAATTAGCTCAAAAAGGTTGCAAGCTGCCATTTAAAAACTGACTGTATGTTCAAGTAGCATCTGAGCTAACATGTTGTTAAAAACGTAATGTACCTAGTGTGCAATTTATGAAGTCCCAGTATCACTGATGACTGGAAATCAAACTTAAAGCAGAGGACAAGTGACTTCATACTTTTAACATATCTCAAAATCTTTCCACAGAAGTCTAAAAACTTAAATCAGAAACTAGAGCAAGGAACAGATTGTTTGTATAGACATTCTTATGCACACATTCCAATATATTAAAAAAAAACCCAAAAAGCCAAAACCAACAGAAAACACCACCCTGTTGTAGTTTGGGATTATTATGTAAATTCTCTCCCCTGCCACTTAACTGCCCAGGCCAGCGGTTAACAAAAGAAGCAGTTAACTGTGATCGCTGGGGTGGGGGCAGGTTTGTCTCTTTTGGTTTTTTTTTTGGGATATTCTCCTCAGTCTTGGCTCGGCGGAACGGGGGAGTGGGGGCTCCAAGGAGGCAGGCTGCCCTGCTGGTTACTGCTGGGGTTTTCCCTGGCTGTCTTGCCGCTGCCTACTTCGGATTACTTTTTCCTGCCGTGCTGCTACCTGCCTTGGATTTGCTGCTGGTTGCTCGTACCTTTCTGCTTCTTGGACGGGGAACACAGGGGGAAGAGACTGAGTCCATCTGAAAGCCCACTGCTCGTCTGTTTCGCTGGAGAGGGACTGAAACTCACTCTGCAGCCAGCGGGCTGTGACAAGGACACTTAAGTATAACCTTTTCTCCCGGAGGAAAACCTGCTGGGTTTTGTTGTTGTTGTTTTTTTTTTTTTTTCTCTTATGGTGTTGGGGAAGTGGGTTGCACTAGTCTGTTTACATATATATATATATATATAGCAGTTATCCTTCTTGTATTAAAATTCCTTTTCTTAAATTTGATAAAGAGTGGTGTGATTATTGTGGAGGAGGCCCCTCCCCTGCTTGTGGGTAAAACATTTTGGTTTTTCCCCTCAAACCGAGACATTTCTTGGCGCCCAACGTGGGGCTTGTAAACAAAGAAGGATAACTGCTATTTTGTGGCACCATGTGGGTCTTGAGCTTAGGGTTCATCAGGACCATCCTGTATAATATATTGGCTTTTTGTTGGTACAAATTCATGCCAAAAGGAGCGGCAGGTTTAAGTCTTATCAACAAATCAATGAGCAAAACTCAAATAGCCGCAATTATTATTGAGTTCTTACTCTGGATTTATGGTGCCATGAATTCGATGCCTTTGGATGTCATGTGGGTGGTGCTCTCCAGGCTGTTTTCCTGCCGCAACCTAAGCTGCTACCTCTGGGGATTCAGTGATAATAGTACGGACCCTTGGGAAGGAACAAAGGGGAATCTCTTCTCCCAACCCTTTGTCCATTCCCCATTCAAGTCTGCTACAACAGCTTTTGAGATGTTTAAATTCTCCCTGGATGCCAGAGATATCTTGCTCTTTATGGTTTTTCTGCAAGGTTGTATCCCTGCGGCTTACAGAATGTTTGAAGGTAGGGCCAGGGTTTTTCCAGAATGCATTCAGAAACCTAGCCCAGTGAAGGGGGAAAAGCGAGAGAATAAAACCCCTGATGCCACAGTGAAGGGAGAAAAGGATGAGGCTAAACCAGGAGGACAGGCCAAGCCTATGGAAGTTGCCCCTATTCAGAAAAGGAAATATAAGACCAAATTAGACCATCCAGCAGACGATGAGGGGGCTGCTGCACCTCCACAGCAAGCAGACCCAGAGCCTGAGATCATCACTGAGTCATTGTCGTTTGATAACCTCCGTAGTTTGCGGAAAGACATTGCTCGACACCCGGGTGAGCCCATCCTGACTTGGTTGATCCGAGTTTGGGACCTTATGGGTGAAACCTTACAACTGGATGGTGCTGAAGCCAGGTTTTTGGGGGCTCTGGCCCAGGATGTGGCTATTGAACAGGTGTTCGTGAGGGAATCAAAGCCCCTTTCACTCTGGGCACGACTTCTAACGAGTGTAAGAGAGAAGTTTGTTTATAGAGAAATCCTGCAGGAACATCATATTAGGAAGACTTGGAAGACGATGGAAGAAGGAATTTTACGTCTGAGGGAGATGGCAATGATGGACGTGCTTTTTGGAAGAGGTGGGCAAGCCAATAATGACCCTGACAAGGTCAGATGCACACCACATATGTGGTGGGACCTTTCACGCTCGGGGCCAGCTGAATACACCGATTTCCTGGCATCCATGTATAGGGAAGAGAACCATGAAACAGTGGGCGCAGTAGCAAATAAGCTCCGGATATATGAAAGCATGACCCACAGCCCAATGCAGGCCCGTATTTCTGCTGTAGAGACATTGGTTGAGAGTCTCAAGACGCTGCCTGCAGAGGTAAAAGCGATCAGAGAGGAAATTAGGGAAAGTCTCCAAGTGGCACCAGTGCGAATGAGAACCTCTGAAGTCAGAGCCAGACGCCCCCCAGCCAGAGGAAGTGGACAGACCTCACGAACTGAGATGTGGTACTTCCTGGCCAAACATGGAGAAGACATGGGACGGTGGGATGGGAAACCCACCCGTGCCCTTGCAGCCCGAGTACAAGAACTGAAGGAGAATGGAAGAAGGTCAGTGAGAGTAAGTGCAGTCCCAGTTTCCCACGGGCAAGAATCTGACCCACAGGAGGGCACCTCCCAGGTGTACTCATCGAGAAAAGGTTCTGACCGCTATGACCAGGATCAGTGTTAGAGGGGCCCTGCCTCTAGCCAGGTAGAGGCACGGGACAACCGTGTCTATTGGACTGTGTGGATTCGATGGCCTGGTACATCAGACCCACAAAAGTATAAGGCTTTGGTTGATACTGGCGCTCAATGCACATTAATGCCATCAGGACATGTGGGCTCAGAAACTATTTCTATTTCTGGGGTGACAGGGGGATCTCAAGAGTTGACTGTGCTAGAAGCTGAAGTGAGCTTGACAGGGAGAGATTGGCAGAAACACCCCATTGTGACTGGTCCAGCCGCCCCATGTATCCTGGGCATTGACTACCTCAGGAATGGATATTTTAAGGACCCAAAGGGGCATAGATGGGCTTTTGGAATAGCCACTGTACAGACAGAAGGGATTGAACAATTGAACTCATTGCCAGGTCTCTCAGAAAGTCCTTCTGCTGTTGGACTGTTGAAAGTTGAGGAACAGCAAGTGCCAATTGCCACCACGACAGTGCACCGTCGGCAATACCGAACGAACCGTGATGCTGTGATCCCCATCCATAAGATGATCCGTGAACTGGAGAGCCAAGGGGTGGTCAGCAAAACCCACTCACCCTTCAACAGCCCCATCTGGCCTGTGCATAAGTCTGATGGAGAATGGAGATTGACTGTGGACTATCGTGGCTTGAATGAAGTTACCCCACCGCTGAGTGCCGCTGTGCCGGACATGCTGGAGCTCCAGTATGAACTGGAGTCCAGGGCAGCAAAGTGGTATGCCACTATTGACATTGCTAATGCGTTCTTCTCCATTCCTCTGGCACCAGAGTGCAGGCCACAGTTTGCTTTTACCTGGAGGGGCGTGCAGTACACCTGGAACCGACTACCCCAGGGGTGGAAACACAGTCCCACCATCTGTCATGGACTGATCCAGACTGCACTGGAGAAGGGTGAGGCTCCAGAACACCTGCAATACATTGATGACATCATTGTGTGGGGGGACACAGCAGAAGAGGTTTTTCAGAAAGGAGAGAAAATCATCCAGATCCTTTTGGGAGCTGGCTTTGCCATCAAACGGAGTAAGGTTAAGGGACCAGCCCAAGAGATCCAGTTCCTGGGAGTGAAGTGGCAGGATGGACGCCGTCAGATTCCAACAGAAGACATCAATAAGATCACAGCAATGTCTCCACCCACCAGCAAAAAGGAAACACAAGCCTTCCTGGGTGCCATAGGGTTCTGGAGGATGCATATCCCAGCATACAGTCAGATCGTAAGCCCTCTCTACTTGGTAACCCGTAAGAAGAATGATTTCCACTGGGGCCCTGAGCAGCAACAAGCCTTTGACCAGATTAAGCATGAGATTGCTCAGGCTGTAGCCCTTGGACCAGTCAGGACAGGACCAGACATACAGAACATGCTCTACTCCGCTGCCGGGAATAATGGCCTGTCTTGGAGCCTTTGGCAGAAGGTGCCTGGTGAGACTCGAGGCCGACCACTTGGATTCTGGAGCCGAGGCTACAGAGGATCTGAAGCCAACTATACCCCCACAGAGAAAGAGATCCTAGCCGCCTATGAAGGAGTTCAAGCCGCCTCAGAGGTGATTGGCACAGAAGCACAGCTGTTTCTGGCACCTCGACTACCAGTGCTGAAGTGGATGTTGTCAGGACAGGCTGCCTCTACACATCACGCCACTGATGCTACCTGGAGCAAGTGGATTGCCCTGATTACGCAGCGCGCCCGTATAGGAAAATCAAATCGCCCTGGGATCCTGGAAATCATCACAAACTGGCCTGAAGGTGAAAATTTTGGTCTAGCAGATGAAGAGGAAGAGCAGGTGACACGTGCGGAAGAAGCTCCACCATACAATCAATTGCCAAAAGAGGAAATACGCTACGCCCTCTTCACCGATGGCTCCTGTCGCATTGTAGGGACTAATCGCAAATGGAAAGCAGCTGTATGGAGTCCCACATGACAAGTTGCAGAAGCTACTGAAGGAGAAGGTGGGTCGAGTCAGTTTGCAGAGCTTAAAGCCGTGCAGTTGGCCCTGGACATTGCTGAACGAGAGAAATGGCCAAAGCTTTACCTCTACACCGACTCATGGATGGTGGCCAATGCTCTCTGGGGATGGTTAGACCGATGGAAGAAAACCAATTGGAAACGCAGAGGGAAACCCATCTGGGCTGCCGATATATGGCAAGATATTGCCACCCGAGTAGAGAAGCTGATTGTGAGAGTCCGCCACGTAGACGCACACGTGCCCAAAAATCGGGCCAATGAGGAACATCTCAACAACCAACAGGCAGACCGAGCTGCGCAAGTGAAAGTATCACAGACAGATCTGGACTGGCAGCACAAGGGAGAGCTGTTCTTGGCTCGATGGGCCCATGATGCCTCGGGCCATCAGGGCAGAGATGCCACTTATAAATGGGCACGAGACCGAGGGGTGGATTTAACCATGGACATTATCTCTCAGGTTATCCACGACTGCGAGACATGTGCTGCCATTAAGCAGGCTAAGAGAGTGAAGCCCCTGTGGTATGGTGGGCGCTGGGATAAGTATAAGTACGGGGAGGCCTGGCAGGTTGACTACATCACACTGCCACAGACCCGCCAAGGCAAGCGCTATGTGCTCACCATGGTGGAAGCAACCACAGGGTGGCTGGAGACACACCCAGTGCCTCACGCCACTGCTCGGAACACCATCCTAGGCCTGGAAAAACAAGTGCTGTGGCGACATGGCACCCCAGAACGAATTGAGTCAGATAATGGAACTCATTTCAAAAACAGCTTAGTTGCTACCTGGGCGAGAGAACATGGCATTGAGTGGGTGTATCATATCCCCTACCATGCACCAGCTGCCGGGAAAGTTGAGCGGTGTAATGGACTGTTGAAAACCACTTTGAAGGCGTTGGGTGGAGGGACTTTCAAACACTGGGATCAACACTTAGCAAAGGCTACATGGCTAGTCAACACTAGAGGCTCTGTCAATCGAGCCGGCCCTGCCCAATCAGAACCCCTTCACACTGTAGATGGAGACAAAGTCCCTGTAATACACCTGAGAGGTATGCTAGGGAAAACAGTCTGGATCAACCCTGCCTCAGGCAAAGGCAAACCCATTCGTGGGGTTGTCTTTGCTCAAGGATCTGGTTCCACCTGGTGGGTGATGCAGGAAGATGGAGAGACACGATGTATACCTCAAGGGGAACTTATCTCTGGGTAAACGACTCATATTACTGTATTTGTAAACACTTAATTATTTGAAAGAAAATTTAAGTTTAATGTAGAGTATTGGCATGGAAGAGAATTTAGGGGTGGATAATGTTGTAGTTTGGGATTATTATGTAAATTCTCTCCCCTGCCACTTAACTGCCCAGGCCAGCGGTTAACAAAAGAAGCAGTTAACTGTGATCGCTGGGGTGGGGGCAGGTTTGTCTCTTTTGGTTTTTTTTTTGGGATATTCTCCTCAGTCTTGGCTCGGCGGAACGGGGGAGTGGGGGCTCCAAGGAGGCAGGCTGCCCTGCTGGTTACTGCTGGGGTTTTCCCTGGCTGTCTTGCCGCTGCCTACTTCGGATTACTTTTTCCTGCCGTGCTGCTGCCTGCCTTGGATTTGCTGCTGGTTGCTCGTACCTTTCTGCTTCTTGGACGGGGAACACAGGGGGAAGAGACTGAGTCCATCTGAAAGCCCACTGCTCGTCTGTTTCGCTGGAGAGGGACTGAAACTCACTCTGCAGCCAGCGGGCTGTGACAAGGACACTTAAGTATAACCTTTTCTCCCGGAGGAAAACCTGCTGGGTTTTGTTGTTGTTGTTTTTTTTTTTTCTCTTATGGTGTTGGGGAAGTGGGTTGCACTAGTCTGTTTACATATATATATATATATATAGCAGTTATCCTTCTTGTATTAAAATTCCTTTTCTTAAATTTGATAAAGAGTGGTGTGATTATTGAGGAGGAGGCCCCTCCCCTGCTTGTGGGTAAAACATTTTGGTTTTTCCCCTCAAACCGAGACACACCCACATAACACCTAAAAGAATTTTTACATAGTTCTCCAGCTTGAGAATTTTCTCTCTCATGGCACAAAAGCCATAAATTCCTCCCAAAAGATGCAATGAATTTATATTTTATAAAGATTTTGTTCTAACAATTTCCAACAATAATGTGTCCACTACTTTTCCTTGTGAAATTGTATACCTTTTGTAATGTCTAGAAAATAATGTCTGTTTTGCAGAAAATTGTGGCATTTTAACATGGATTTAGATTTCAAGTCAAGACATAAAGAAGAAAAGAAATTTTGCCTCTGAACACTACCAATTCATTTTAAGAAATAAAGGATCAAAATGTTGAGATTTCGCACTGAGTAAAAAGTTTTATTTAGAAGCATCATAGAAGCATAATCAAAATAGGTAAAAATCTTAGACTAAATGTATATAATAATTATTTTATACTGTTATCAATATTAAATAATAATTAATGTAATAAGAACTTCAAAAGGTATGTAAAATGGAATATTTTTCCTTTTTCAAAATGAGCCAGTTTAAGATTATGAAAACACTCTAAATGGAAAATGATTCAACAAGACGTTTTCTGCCTGGGAAAAACTCTTTGTAATGACATATTCCTGCAAAAGATTTTGGTCAGATTCGTTCAGCATTTTCTCATGTATAATTATCATGTCTTTTTTGCCTGTGCTACTGATTTTCTTCAGATTTTGAATAGTGTTATGAACATTTTTAATTACATGCTTTGCCATGAAAACCCTTTCAATACTTTATTCTAAGCATGAGATTTTTGTGGTGCACATAAATTTCTCTTTGGGGTGAAGGGGGCAAGACTTTCCAAAGAAGTAGAAACACAAAACAAAGAACCAAAACAGTAGCAAATAGTAAGAAATAAAGTGTAAAACCATCAGGAGCAATTTAATTATCTTGAACCCTGAATTGTATCACTAATGAAAACTAAAGGGTCACTTTGCCACCTCTCAGAAGATGATGATTACAGCTAGTGTTATGAAGATACTAATTTCTACTAGCAATGGAATGGAGACATAAAAGGATATAGACCTTGTGTCCCCCTACCCCCAGGCCACAACAGAAAGTGAGCGAGATGCATGCATTTACATTAGGGTAAAATGTTTTGAATGTATTTATTCCAAAGATCTGTGTTAAAGACTAAGAGGTCATAAGGAATATGCCAGAGACATTTCCCAAGGGACAGGGAACATACATTAAAATGAAAAGAGAAACATGTACAAATTAATCAAACAGTGACTATGGGTGTTTTCAGTATCTTTAACACTGGTTGGGGTGCATTTAAGAATCGATATGTGTAGTAAACAACAGCCTCTTGTAGCAAAATGTCACATACGCTTCCCAGAATGGCTAATATCACGTTCCAAACTACTCTACTGACCAAAGCAAAATGAAGCAAATTCAAGTAAGTAAACCAAACTGTGTGATTAACTGGGATTAAATCCAGCGTTTTTGAAAGGGATGATTTCCCCAATCAAGAGCAAGGCCATGCTTTCCACAAGAAAGGAATGTCAGACACCTTTTAGTGCAGTGCTCTCAGACACAAAGAGCTTCATGGGATTGTGAGGAATGAATATGCTGCCTGTGAAGTCTGAAATGTTATCCTACAGTGAAAAGACAGTACCAGTGTGAAATGAGAAAACCCTGGATTTCCCTTTTGACTGGTAATTTAAGAGATAAATAAGGAAAACAAGGATTAGAACACAGACCTCCTTTCTCTCAGTGGAGTATCAGAGGCATTAGGCTTCCAAATTATGTTTTCTTTTTCATGCTCTCTCCCTATGAATATTGATAAGCAAATGTGTAACCAGAAATGCCTTAACAGGAGTCAAAAATTTACGTATATTTAGAGGATAGGGCCTGTCCTTGAATAACAGAAGATGCAGAATTAAATCCATTCAGGCTCAGAAAGGATGATTCTTAAGGAAGTGCTTTAAGCACTAGGTTATATAGAAGGAAACATAAAAACTAGGAATAAATCAAAAACATTGCAGAAAATTGTACCTCATGTCTCTTAACAAAATTCCCAGACCTACATGGTATTCATCTTTCTAAATGCTGGTTTAAACAATGAAATGTGGCATGTAATGTCCCAGTAAAAATCCTTTATGTATGAAAGCTGAATGCACCATGATATTCAATATTTGCTCTCACTTAATATCTAGGAAGACAGGTGGCAAACGTTTACTGTGATCTTACATCAGTTTAAGAAAAGTAAAACACGGACTGAAAAAAAAAATATATATCTCAAAGCCGTAATAGACAGAACATGATGGAGATATTGGAATAAAGAAGTATAAACATTCTGTAAACTTATAACACAGTAAGGGAAAAATAAAAAAGTCAGAAAACTACAAAGAAAAGAGGATGAGTTCAAGCCTCAGAAGAGCCTTTTATAAATCAACATATCCAAGATACGTTTCAGGGAAAATATAATACAACAAAACCATAAGACTATTATTCAAAAACAAGACTCTTTGCCCCAAGGCCGTAGCTGAGCTGGGGCTCATCAACCCTTGCTCCCTGCTGACTTAAAGAAAAGAATTTCAAATAAGAGAGTTCGAAGAACAAAAGATGTGAATCTCAAAGCAACTAATGAAAGGAAGAGCAAGCTCCACCTCCCACCCTGAGCTAACTGAAGAAATAGAGAAAACGTCTGAGCCAAGCAGAGCTTTTTTTTCCCTTTTCTTTTGCAAACTCTTGAGAGAGGAAAAAAGTAAAAGGAGAAAAAGTAGAGACAGAACACAGAACGTTCCTGAATGGAAGTTCAAACATGTACAGTCAAAAATAAGGTTTCAATAGGCAGAGAAAGTCGTCTTGCATATATCCTTCTATGCATATATGTGTGCAAGGTCTCCTCTTTTTCACCTCTTAAGATATTTCAGGACATATTTTCTGGGGGAAAAAAAAACGAAAAAAACTTTACTTATGTTTCTGTACCTCTTTTTTGCCACCAAATTTTCCTTATACAAAATTTCTCATTATTCAATTTTTTCAAACAATGTCCCAATGAACGTTGATGTCTTTTTAGGTTACATGCAAGTCATACAGCTCCTCTTCAATGTTTAGATATTTTTTCCAACTGCTTTTACTTTAAGAAATATTTTTTCATCTATAGACTTTTATCTTATTTAGCCAGGAATATGCAATCCGATCTTCACTCTGATGATAAATTACAGTGTAGAGTTATGAGGAAAATCAAATGTTTTCAGAGACTGTCAAAGTTTATTTTTTGACCCAAGTAATGTTAACCACAGCGTTTAATGAGAAAATCTATCATTCAGAAAGTTATTGAGGAAAAACAACAAATATTTTAGTTAACAAAACAAAAACCATAAATCCTGATAAACCAGCAATGTCACTTTGGTGTTTTTTTTGCTGGTTTGGTTTGGTTTTTGTTTTTGGTTTTGGTTTTTTTTTTAATTTAGTTTGGTTTGGGGGTTGGGAAGTTTTGGGGGGAGGTTGTTTGATTTGTTTTGTTTTGTTATTTTCATCTGTATCTGACATGTTTCTTTTTTAAATGCACTTTTTATTATTTCAGTTTAAAACCAGAATTTTTTGATGGCATAAACATCCTTCAATAATACTGAAATGAGAACAAAACTTTGGAGAGGTAAGACATGAACAAATGAGGCTTAATACTGTTTAGGAGGTTATAGATACACAACCTTCACATCATGTCCAATATTATGGTGGATCTGTGACAGTTCAAAGACCAGTAAATTAAAAACAGAACCATTCCTAACTGGTCTGACTCTAAATCAGCTGAGAATTTGTCAGGAAGATATTTTACAAAAGACCCTAGTACTTTGACATTCTTAGATATGCCTGTGCTGTACAATCCTATGCAAACTTAAGATGCCTGGCTTTTTATCCTTACGTTTTCAGCAATATCCTGATGGCATACTGAGATGCAGAATGCTCACTTGACATGCCTCACCTCTTTCGCACTAATGCCCTTATATCTCCCTTGGATGCAAAGTTTTCTGCCTGACAATAAGGTATAAAACATTTGTTTTCTTTTTAATAATCAGAGGATAAATATTTTAGAGAATATTTCCCTTACAACACAGTGTCAGGTAATGTGATGCAAAATCAGCGAAAACTTCAATGTTTCCAGGAAACAGTTACTGCTGTTTCTTCACCTCCTGACAGGCTCCTCTTTTCCAGAGGAAATCAAGCCCATCTTTCCATTCCAATCCTTCAATGATTAAGAAAATAAGGTGAAAAGTAGGCCTTACACAATAACTATCTCACTGGATATATTCCAGAACCATCTGCACATAATCCTGTGCCACGTGCTCTGGGATGACCCTGCTTCATCAGAAAGATTGGACCACTGTGGTGCCTTCTGACCTGAGCCATTCTGTGATTCTTCATTTACCCATCCTTGAAAGAGGTCTAAGTGCTCAGATCCTATGGTCATGGTATGACAAATCCATGCATTCAATTATCAAGGCAATAATTTTCTTAGAAAGTGCGAATAGAACAAACTTGTTTTGTTTTGTTTCCACAGTCAAACCACAGAAGCAACTGAACACAAAACTTTAAAGAGAATGAGGGTCAATTCCACCCTGTCTGTATTGTGCCTACTTTTGTCACAGTAGTATTTGACAACTTGATAACTCCACCACTTTGATTTCAGAAGAACATAGGAAGTGAAAAAAAGCTTTTCTGAATTCCCTGTAGCTCATATTTGATTGCAGAACTCCAAATAGAAGACTGGAAAATTGTTTAAAATACATAATAAAAACCTATTTCAACTACCTAAAAAGTTACTACAATGAACACAGCGATCATCTTCAATATAAGTTTTCTGAAACTACAAAGGGTTTCTTATCAGATTCTTTCCTCTTTAAGACAAGGCTAGGTATGGTTTTGTTTTATTTTGTTTTAAATTTTATTGTCAGCAGAAGTATCACAGGAAATCTGAATGCATGAAAAAACCTGAGATGTATTCAGTGATTCAACAAATGAATTATTTAAGCACAGAGAAGAAACTATTTTTCCCCAGTTCCACTCTTGCTGAGGGTTGTTGTAGGCACCATACTATTATCTATACCTTTACTATGCAATATGCAGAAACTTGGGTATGCAACTTATTTTCACATCACTCTTGTCAATGATCAAAAAAGATACTTTCTTTCTTATGACTCGTGGCATGGCTGCTGGGAAATGAAAGTTGAAAACGCTTGAATAGAATATACTAGATTTATTCAACAATTGAATTATTTAAATCTGCATAAGGAATGAGACCTGTAAGGCAAAACTTCTGTTTGCAATTCTCTAGGCTTTTTGGAGGTTATTTGATATATAATTTCCTTAACTGCTTACTGTGGTGTTTGAAACTTATTATTTATTTTTCTTGAAATTACTACAGTAAGATGATTGCTGGAGAAAAATCTACACTGAGACAGGTTTTTCTGATCAATTAAAGCCCCATTTTCTCTCAGCTTCATAAGTGTAAATCAGAAATAACTATTGACTACAGCATTTGCAATGAAGTTACTCTAAATTTACTGACACAAGTGAAAGCAGAATGAAGTCCCTGAGGTTCTTTTTGCTTAGGTAGTAATATTAGATCTATTGAAGTGCCAAACGGATGTTCACCAATGTTTGAATTCTGTGGTTTCGTTTCATCCTTCACAGCAATCTTAAAATTTGTGAGTATTGTTCTCCTCCAGAGGGGCAAAAGAGATGCTAAAAGAAGTTTAAATAAAAATGCATTGTCTTGTTCTATGCCTCAGTTATTCCTTCTTAATTTGTTGTGTGATCTGTAGATCAACGTTACAGGAAGAAAGGGGAAAACATGAATTAGAATTATTGAAGTTAAAAGACTTATAACTGTGGGAGATAGCTCTAGCTGTGACTCATCATATTTTACCTAATTTCACCTTGTTCACCTCTGCCTTGGTCTCTCCATCTACAAAACTGGTACAACAATAATGATGAAAAGAGCAAACCATTCATAGAATTTATATTAATGATTCTTTATTATTGCATTATGAAGACACTGGCTTTTCAAAAGCTCAAAGTATGCAACCCTTTAGTAGCTGCATTCTCCACTTTTTCAGAGGACTATGTGAGATTCAGTGAATTGGGTTGTCACTGTTGTTCTTTTAAGAAGAAACAATGAATTAATATTTTTTAATGACTCAGATAATAAGCCAGTCTACGAATAATGAGGATTCAGAAGAAGATATTTTGATGTGGGCTTTATTTCACAGTAATTTCTTAGGGAAAAAAAAATAAAGACCCTGGTTCAGCTGTGTGATAAATTTGAATGCCTAGGTTAATATTAGCATATACTTACTTCTAGTGTAATGTGCAGACAAAATGCCTCAGCATTGCATTTGACATGATTATTTAATTATACACACAGCATAAAGTCAGCTAAAAGTACTAGGGAAAGTAGAGAATAGAGCAGGAACTTAAAGCAATATACCTGATGTCAGACCAAAGTAGTTTGCACCAAACAGGCCTGCTTAGTTTCTTTTGTATAATGCCTCACAGGAATGCTGATGAAGACAACATGGCTCCTTAGAGAAATATAAAAATATTTTAATTTGTTTCCTGTTTTTAAATAATAACTAATGCAGTTTTCTGTAGCTTGAATAGCATTATGATTGTGGTAACCAGCCTGAAGAACCTATTCCATTTGGCACTTTTAATGAAACAAATTCGAACCTATTCGCAAATATTTGAGTTTCGTCTGGTACATACAATCATTAGTTTGTTTTGGTTTTCTTGTTTTGAAGTGGGCAGGTGGATTATAGGAAACAACCAAATTAATTCCTTCTGTGCTACTTCTGGCTGGATTGGAAAGTAAGAACCGTCAACCAGATTTTAACGGAATTCTGAAGATACACCTAGTTCTCATAGTTTTAAAGAATTATGGAATGGTTTGGGTTGTAAGAGACCTTAAAGACCATATAGTTACACTCCCCTTGCCATGGACAGGGACACTTTCCACTAGACCAATTTGCTCCAAACGCTGTCCAACCTGTCCTTGAACACTTCCAGATATGGGGCAGCCACAGCTTCTCTGCACAACCTGTGCTAGTTGACTCAGTGTTTTCATAGTGAATAATTTCTTCCAAATATCTGGTCTACAACTACCCTTTTGTTTTCTTTAGAAGCAAAAACCTTTCCAGGACCACAAGCCCTGTATAGCCTTCTTGAACATGCCATCAGTCTGCTATGACTGTCACAAATTAGCCTTTTGTGATCTGTCTTCATCAAAGAAACTATATAGGCAGAGACCCCAAGTTCAGTGTAGGAATAAACATATCCTGCTAAGATTCACCCAGCTAAGATGTACAGCCTTGCCTATTACAGAGCTCTGCAGATTGAGCTAAATAGCTAGACAGAAATTTAAGAGATATCCATGCATATTTATCAACACTGGACTTCTCTGTGAAAATAATTATTTTGACAAAAGTGATGATGTTTTCCTGAGACAAGTATTAAATTCAGGTCTCAGAGAATCATGCTGACCTAGTTAATAGCTGAGATGTCAAGATATGCACAAGGGAGATAGAAAAACAGTTATAGGTCATTGATCTCAATGTTGGTGGATTTTTTCTGCCTAGACTCTAAGAAATTAAACAGATTGAATCTTGATTCTGCATCAGGACAAAAACTAATTTTTGAACAATCTTTCACCCCCCCCCCCATAAAATGGAAATACTGTTTTGAAGACAGCTCTAATGAGTTGTCATAATAATAACAAATCATATGCTCATGAGATTTTGTGCACAATATTGTAACATAAAAAGTTGTATATCAAATTTAAAATGCATCTGAAGTTTGGACACATATCCACTTCCTTCAGTTAAGTTTCTAAAAATATGCATGACATAAGTGAAGGAAGAGTAAGACAGTTTTTCCTATGCTCATTTATCCAAAGCAAGCTTAGACTAAATGATCTGTTTCAGGGTTGCAGTAGAATTAGTCAGGTGTCTTGGTTTGAGCTGGCAAAACACCAAGTGTCCAAGACAGAGAGAAAGGGTTGTTCCTCCCCACAACCAGCCAAGGGAAAAACAAGAAGAGGGAGAGGGGAAAAAACCCCCTCCAAACTAGGTTTATGCTGAAACTAACTATATGTATTTATACAGAAAAGAGAAAATTAAGAGCAAACTACAATGTAGCGCACACTTACACAAGTTATATATATATAACAGGAAATAACCTCCCACTCCCCAATTAATACAAAGCAAAATCTATTACACTAGATATGTAAGTACTCTAAGAGACACATAGCAAGAAACAGAGAGAGTAACAACAAATGTTTCTACTTCCCTGAATTCAAACAAAATGCAAGCAGCAGTAGGAGCAGGAGCAAGGCCTACTCTGGCAAGACAGGAGTTGCACTACATCCTGTCTGTACCTCAGGTATGGTGGAACTGACTAAGCCACTCCCACACACTGGATTTTACTCCTTTTGAGATGATGCAATATGGTATGGAATACAGTATTATTGGCTGGATGAAGTCAGCTGTTAGCTAGCTCAGGCCAGCTCAAGTCAGCTGACAATTCCCGGGCTAGTCTGAACTTTAAAACCTAAATTTATGCCCACCTGGCCAAACCCATAACATTCCACCCCTTGTTCCATACCATATTACGTCACTCATATCATAAATCTATCTATTCCCGTGCTTAAACAGTCTTTGTTCTTTCCAGGGCTGTCCTCCACACCCCCATATTGTAGGCAATAGTCCATTAGGATGGGGTTGGTACTTCAGGCAGGAAAAACAGTTCATCATTGGACACTAGCACCAGTTCAGCTCAGGTCTTCTTCATCTGATGGTTCATATCCTACAACACAGAACCCAAAATGCAAGCTACTTTTTTTTTTCTCAAGGTTAAACGTCCTTGAGGCTCACATTGGGATCATCCCATCCCCTTCTCAGGGGTCACTATACCCTCATTAGGGTCACCATCCCCACACTGGGGTTACTGGCCCCACACTGGGGTCTCCATCCCCTTCTCAGGGGTCTCCATCCCCTTTTCAGGAGTTTCTATCCCCACACTGGGGTCACTATCCCCTTCTCAGGGGTTTCACAATAGCGGATAACCTGGGAAATAATGTCCATGGTTAAACCCACCCCTCGGCCTCGTCCACCTACAGGTGGGCTGAGGCATCATGGGCCCATTGAGCCAGGAGCAACTCTCCCTTAAGCTAGTCCAGGTGTGATGTTCCTCATTAGCTCAGCCTTTGGGCACATGAGCATCCATGTGATGAATCTCCACAGATTCTACTCAAGTGGCAGTGTCCTGCCACATACCAACAGCACACGTGGGCCTCCCTGTGCTTCAATTAATCTTCTTTTATTGGTCCAGCTGCCCTCAGAGGACCACTGGCTGTCATCTACAAGTCAGTGTAGAGGTACGGTCTTGGCTAGTCTTCTATTTCAGCAATGGCCTGTAGACTTGGTTGTTCTCCTCCTCCTCTCGGCTGGAGGCAGGGTGGCTTAATTGCTGTTCTTGGCTCTGTTCTGGGATCTCTGCTTCAACATGTGACAGCTTTTTTTTACCAGCTTTCTTATGTTTTGATTTCCATACCTGGACTTTAAGCACAGAAGAAAATGCACTGTCCCACCTCCTCATGCCTTTCCCCTGGTCACACAGGAAGGACAACAGTTCACCATGTGACTCATGCTTGGGGTTTGCTCGCTGTTGAGGCGAGGCAGGAGAGAAAGACAGCTTGCTTTGGCTGCAAGGCTTCTCCTTGCAGTGGCTACATTCACACAGGTACGAGTTGAGCTGCCTAAACTCACAAAGACAGTCAGGACAAGGAATAAAACGAGCATCCAGTAGCAAGAGAACTTTGTATTATTTGTTCTGGATGTACCAAAACAATGCAGATATCAAGTAATGTTTTTATAACTATGCTCCCGGGAACCCTGCCAACTTTCTCGGACACTTGCCAGTGTCCTTGATCTTCCCCAGCATCTCCACCATTTATCTGTCTTGAGTTGAGCTGGCAAAACGCCAAGTGTCTAGGACAGAGAAAAAGTGTTCCTCCCTCCCCAACCAGCCAAGGGAAAAAGAAGAGGGAGAGAGGGAAAAAAGCCTTCAAACTAGGTTTATGCTGAAACTAACTACATGTATTTATACAGAAAAGAGAAAAGTAAGAGAAAACTACAATATAACACATACTTACACAAGTTTTATATATATAACAAGAAATAACTTCCCACTCCCCATGGGGTTAATACAAAGCCCATTACTCTATATTCATAAGCACTCTAAAAGACACCTAGCAAGAAAGTATAACAAGAAAATATTTCAACTTCCCTGAAACTAAACCAAAATACGATGTAGCGACGGCAGGGCAGGGCCTAACAGAAGAGAACAACTGCAGCAGTCTTCTCTGTACTCCAGCCATAATGGAACTGACCTAACACCTCCCACTGCTGCACACATATCTTAAGTTTGCGTCATCTGGTATGAAATGCTTCCTTGGTTACCCAGTCAGGTGAGAGCTGTCTCTCAATCCACATAGATTCTCTGAGCCTGCTAATTTGAGGCCTAGCTAAAACCACTACATCAGGACAATTGGTTGTCTCTAAAGGGTGGATCTAATGCATTTAACACTAGATAAAAATACCAAAAATGAGCTTCCATATCCAAAATTGTTTCCTAATAGAACCTCAGACTTAGCATTATGTTAGGTGAAATGGCAAAAACATATTTTCCTTTTAGTATTATATTCTGTTGAGCTACCCTTCACACTCCACCCAGGAAGTTTGGCTTTAGTCTACTTCTGATTTCAACAGGCTGCTTAGTGGTGCTTGCATTCATTACATTGATGGTGTAATGTGAGAAGCCTCAGGTAGTCTAATACATAAAAATTTTCTATCACTGAAAACAGGGAATCTTCTAAAACCTAAGAGAAGAGGAATTTAGAATGAAGGAACTAACTGGTACAAGGAGTAGCAAATTGAGTGTCTGTAGAACAACAAAACAGAACTGAAAAAGAATGCAAGGTGAATTAAATAAATAACAATAATTAAGAATGACAATAATATCCTCAAAATGTGCCTGAATAGGGAGTAACAATTTATGATAGAGTCAAACTTCTAAAAAGATTGAATCTTTTAGATGTTTTGGGGTTTTTTCATCAGTTTTGAGAAACTCAGATAAAAATAATTTTGTAATTAAGCTACTGAGGTAGCACTCAGGAAACTTCAATTTATTTATTGTCTATGTCAGATTTTCAACGCAATTAGAGAAAATGCCTTAGACATTGGGATTTAAAGGCCCTGATGGCAAAACAAAGAAAGCAATATTTCTCTCTCTGCCTCTTATTTCCAGGTCTGATCCTTCATATTATGTGCATTGGGTACATAAAGCAAGTAGGAAAAAATTATTCAGTACCTCCAAGGTCTAACGAGGGAACAGGGGTTAGTCAAGTTCTTGTATTGTTCATACAGAAGGAAAAAAAAATACTGGAGAAAATTAAGACTATCTTACACACATGTGAAGACTGACATGTTTATCTTTAAAAAATTCAACACTTGAAACTTGCCAGCCCAGATGTGTTCCCTGGAATAGCCCAGTATACAAAGTTTCTAATGTGATTATCATTAGGTAACAGCCTTTGCACTGACCTGGCCATGCTTGTATTGACTTGACACAATCTCAGTATGATTTGGCTGTTTACAAAGGTCTTCTGGTAAGCTGCTATTGCCTAAATTGTTTCAGGTTAGCTCTTATAATACTTTATAAGTTAAAGTTCTGACAACCTCTGAAATCACTAAATAACAAACTTTAATCCTTTATGTTAACTGGGCTGAGAACACCTAATAAAAACTTCAACTGATAAATCACAGTCAGTTTAAGGTCATTTAAAATTTGGTAGAAACCAGAAAAGAAAAAGCAAGAAGGAAACTACTGGAAAACTTATAAAAGCACCCATAGGAAAAACCAAAATGAAAAAGGTTGAAAACAAAGTCATTGTCCTCTGATTTATTGTTTTATTTAGAACTTCACTAATTGGCAACCCCATGAACTACTATTATCCAGAAAATTAAACTAATTGATTTTACAAGAATACCTGAGATAAACTAAGGAGTGGGTTAGAAACTGTGACGTTTGTTTGAGCCAGTCTTATCTGCATTATGAAATATAAATATTTCAGTTAATTTCATTGGAATATTATCCACTGGTTTATTTTGATGACTAGTCTTGACTTAAATTAATTATAAATTCTTAGCAGGACATTCTAGATGTTACCCATTTTGACCATAACGAGACTTTTTGTAATACAAGGGAGACTTTGCAGCAAATTTTCCTTGAGCCTTATATATAAATGATTAGAATGTGAACTGACTTGCCTGAATTTACAATAAAAAACTTGTGTCTAATGGTCTAGAACACCTTCATGATGAACTGACTGGATTGGTAGGTACTGGAGAGCAGTAGAAATAGTTTAACTTATCTTTAGCAAGTACTTTGGGATGTTTTCCCACAGTGTCCTTGAAATAAAATTGGGGAGGGGAAATAATATGAATTTATATTCAACACCTGCCTAAGCTCTATCTTTGAAGTTGACTCCCCTCAACACCTCCAAGCAAGTGTCACAATGGATGACCTCCAGAGGTCGCTTTCAGCCTAAATTATTGCACAGTTTTATGAATGCACCATCCGCAATACATGCAGCAGAATGGTTGTTTAAGAACTCCTTGAGGAAATCTGAGTCCCAAATGGTTTTGACTCTAGCAAAAATTTGGAGACCATTCCCATGAACAAATTGATTTGCATGGCAAGAAATTAATTTCCAATTCAGCACTGCAGCACAATCATAGATTCACATCCCTAAGTGATTATAAAAAGCTTATTTCTCTTCTCCCTTAAGGAAATGAGTGCATGACTCCTAACAGTCTAACAATTAAAGCATTTTGTATTTGAACACCGATTCTGACTTCCTTGGGAACTCTGAGTCACCTTCACTAGAGCCCAGTTGTCTCAAATTCAAGAACAGAGATTTGTTGTCTTGTTTTCCTGGCCACAGTAAAATGTGAATTTAGCAGAAATAATAAGATCTAAATGCTCATAAGTAAATGGCAGCTTAAACAAAGACAGTTGGGCAGTAATTGTTTCTGTGTTTTCTATTGTTTCCATTTCAAGCTTTGACATTGACTTTATCAGTACATGTTCTATGTTGGCTAAGGTTTTGGTTAGCCATGCCAAGAAAAAATAATTTAGAATTTTACGCTCTAAGCAATTTACAGCACACTTTTACGTGCACCCTTTTCCAAGTATTTTCTCATGTCACTATGTCCCTCTTCCTTCTCCGGGGACACCCCCTTGTCGCGGGGGAGAAGCTTGCGTGCCCTCATGAGGTTGAGAGCTATGCTGGAGGTGGTTTGTGCCGCCGGTAGGGTCTCCCATGCCAGACAGGTCTCAGCTGAAGGGTCAGACAAAGTGTGTCCACGGGCAGGATGGGCTCGCTAGCCCTCTGGCAACCATCCTAGGAGAAGGACAACTCCAACCCCAAACCCGGGGAGATGGAGCTCGTTTAGCCCTGTAAGGCCATCCATCTAAGAGAAGGATACTCTAACCAAACCTACGTCCTGAGGTATTCACTGTCACTGTCCAAGCTCGCTAGGCCATGGCAGATGAACCTTAGGAGTAAAGGATGTGGCCAGTTCTGTGCACGCTGTGCCTCACCTAAAAAATCCATTGCACAGGCTTGAAGGGTTCACCCACATTGCAAAGCCCTGAAGCGACAGGTGAGGGTCAAAAACGGCAGGTGATAGAAAGCAGCTGGAAGCCGCAGACCCAACCCTGCATGCAGGCGGTTCAGGATATTGGTCATTAGAGACTTGATCCCGGAGATGACAGTCTCTTGCGGCAGCATCCTGAATGACCAAGCAGCCTTTTCTAGGGACAGCACTGCTTGCTCTACATGGAGAGGGGCCTACCAAAGGCGGCCTAAACAAAGCTCATCTCCACACCCGGTTGGATAACCGCGGCCAACCGGCATCTTCCATGCGGTCAAACAAAAACAAAGAGATTTCAAAGGCATACACCTGCCTGCAAAGATGTGCTCAAACTAACACTCGCATGTTGGAACATCAGAACCATGCTTGATACTGGGGATAGTGGATGTCCTGAGCGTCGCTCTGCTCTAATTGCCCATGAACTCTCATGGCTCAACATTGACATTGCTGCTCTCAGTGAAGTTCATCTTCATGAGGAAGGCAGCCTTAAAGAACATGGTGCTGGCTACACACTCTACTGGTTAGGCAAACCCAAAACTGAAAGACACCTTTCAGGAGTTGGCTTCATGATTAAAAACTCCATTGCCTCCGAACTTGAAAATCTGCCGACAGGTCATTCCGATCGCATTATGTCCTTACGCCTCCCTCTACACAACAAGCAACGTTGTTCTTTTTAGCGTATATGCCCCAACTATCCAAGCTGACCCAGCGGAAAAAGACAAATTCTACACAGACCTGCACCGCCTCACCCAAAATGTTCCTGCAGATGATAAGATCATAATCCTTGGTGACTTAAATGCCAGAGTAGGTAAGAATTCTGAAGCCTGGAAAGGAGTTCTGGGCAAGCATGGCATTGGAAACTGCAACAACAACGGACGCCTCCTGCTAGAGTTTTGCGCAGAACGGCAGCTCACCATCACCAACACTATCTTTCAACAGAAAGACAGCCTGAAGACAACCTGGATGCATCCTCGATCCAAGCACTGGCACCTCACTGACTATATCTTAGTACAACAGAGAAATGTCAGTGATGTCCGTCATACTCAAGTGCAGAATGTCAAAGAGACCACCGCCTTGTGTGCTGCAAACTTAACCTCCACTTCAAGCCCAAACCTGAGAGAGGCGGCATTCCAAGGAGGAGGCTCCAAGTCAGCAATCTTCAAACAGCCACAGTGAGAGACAGCTTCCAGGGAAACCTTCAAACTAGACTTAAAGATAATCCCATAGATCCCTCTCCTGAAGCACTTTGGCAACATATTAAAAGTTGCATCCTGTAGTCCTCTGAAGAGTCCCTAGGCTTCTCCTCCAAGAAAAACAAAGACTGGTTTGATGAGAACAATCAAGAGACCCAGGAATTGCTGAAGAAGAAGAGAACTGCTCACCAAGCACACCTTCCTCAGCCATCTTGCCATATAAAAAAAGCCGCCTTTCGTCTTGCATGCAGCAAGCTCCAATAGAAACTTCGAGACATCCAGAACAAATGGTGGCTCAACCTAGCAGAAAAGACACAACTATGCACAGGTTTGGGTGACCAAAGGATTCTGTGAGGCCCTGAAAGCAGTGTACGGACCCACACACCAGGTTCAAAGCCCCCTACTCAGTGCAGATGGTCAGCTGCTTCTAACAGATAAAACCTCCATCCTGAACCAATGGTCTGAGCACTTTCAGACTCTCTTCAGTGCCAACCGTGTAGTCCAAGGCTCAGCAATTCATCACATTACACAACAACCGGTGAAACATGAATTGGATGCAGCCCCTACTATGGGAGAGATACTCAAGGCCATACAACAAGTGAAAACTGGCAAGGCAGCTGGAGTTGATGGAATTCCACCTGAAATTTGGAAGGATGGAAGTCAAGCACTCCATGCCAAATTCCACAAGCTTGTTGTGCGTTGCTGGGAACAAGGGGAACTACCACCAGATCTCCGTGATGCAGTCATCATCACCCTGTACAAGAAAAAAGGAGAAAATTCAGACTGCTCAAATTACCAAGCTATTACTTTGCTCTCCATTGCTGGTAATATCCTTGTAAGAATACTTCTGAACAGATTAGTACCCACTATTGCAGAAGATCTTCTACCTGAAAGCCAGTGTGGTTTCAGAGCCAATAGGAGCACCACAGACATGGTGTTTGTTCTCAGACAACTGCAAGAGAAGTGTAGGGAACAGAACAAAGGTCTCTATGTAACCTTTGTTAACCTCACCAAAGCTTTTGACAGTGTGAGCAGAAAAGGCCTGTGGCAGATCTTGGAACGTTTAGGATGTCCCCCCAAGTTCCTCAAAATGATCATCCCTCTACATGAGGATCAGCGTGGACAGGTCAGATATGGCGATGCACTCTCTGAGCCCTTTCCAATAACCAATGGTGTGAAACAAGGTTGCGTTCTTGCACCAACTCTATTCACAATCTTCTTCAGCATGATGCTCCAAAGAGCCACAGCAGATGTCGATGAAGAAAACAGCATCCACATCCGATATCGTACCGATGGAAGCCTATTCAACCTAAGGCGACTGAAGGCTCCCAACAAGACCCTGAATCACCTTGTCCGTGAGCTGCTTTTTGCTGATGATGCCGCCCTTGTTGCTCACGCAGAAGCAGCTCTGCAGTGCTTAACATCCTGCTTTGCAGAGGCTGCTGAGCTTTTTGGGCTGGAAGTCAGCCTGAAGAAGACAGAAGTTCTCTACCAACCTGCACCTCAAGAAGTCTTCCATCATCCTCACATCACCATAGGCAATTCAGAGCTTAAGTCAGTCCAGCAGTTCACCTATCTGGGAAGTATCATTTCCTCAGACAGTAAGATCGACAAAGAGATAGAAAACAGGCTAGGAAAGGCATACAAAGCCTTCGGAAAACTCCATAAGACAGTCTGGTCCAATAAACACCTGAAGAAAAGTACAAAGATTAGTGTCTACAGAGCCATTGTACTGTCTACTCTTTTATATGGGTCTGAATCCTGGGTCATCTACCGCCACCACCTGCGGCTTCTCGAACGCTTCCATCAGCGCTGCCTCCGTTCAATCCTAAACATCCACTGGTCTGATTATGTGACCAATGTGTCTGTTCTTGAACAGGCAGGGGTCAGCAGTATCGAGGCCATGCTGATGAGAACGCAGCTGTGCTGGGCAGGGCACGTCTCCAGGATGGAGGATCACCGCCTCCCAAACATTGTGCTCTATGGTGAACTTGCCACTGGCTGCCGCAAGAGAGGAGCCCCGAAGAAAAGATACAAGGACTCCCTGAAACAACACGTCAGCCTTGGCCATATTGACTGCCACCAATGGTCCACTCTGGCCTCCAATCGGGATTCATGGAGACACACGATTCACGACGCTGCTGCTTCCTTTGAGAATGCACGGTGAGTCAGTCTTGAGGAGAAAAGACAATGGAGAAAGAACCGTTCTTTGCCAATGTCACCCAGGGAGACGTTCCACTGTGCCTTTTGTGACTGGACCTGCCTATCCCATATCGGCCTTTTTAGCCACCAGCACTCTTGCAGCAAGCGTGGGTAGTGCCCTTCTCAAATCTTCGTTCGTGAAGCCTAGCCATGATGATGATGATGTCCCTCTTCACTGAATAGGGAACTTGAATTCTGCATTCATACTGAATGTTTCCTTCCTGCATACTGTGAGCAAAGGCTTTTTAATACTGATATGGACTAAGAGGTGAGAGAAGAATGCTAACACCACCTGAAAAAAAAGCTGGAAATTGTCTACAGCTTTGTAAGAACTGCAAATTCTGTAATAATGCAATGAATTGTTAAGTTTTGGTGAGTTCATTAGACTGGGTCCTCAATGTACAAAAGTATGGGAGGACAGATACTTCAATATAGTCACCAACGAATCCTTATCTTCAGCTGAACATAATTTTTGGGAATGATGAGGGCTTATATTATATAGCGACAAAAGGTGGGACTAAATTCTACTTTTATCTGTCTAGAAGTTGTGTCCAATTTAAGTTATTCCCTTAGTCTGTTCATAGTTAATGGAGAAATATAGCTAAGATGAATCACTTTCTGTAGATCTCCCTCTTAAATAAAAATGAACTTAATTGCCCTCCAGAGGAACTCAAAGCCCCACAGCTGGCTGTAGAAGGAGCCCAGTTGTCTAGCTCAGACTAAACACGTGATCTGTCCTGAGATGCTAATGTAACATTCTGTGAGACAAGTAGCTATGAAATCAGAAGAAACTACCAGTGTTTTCAGCTGAGAAAAAATACTCCAGGTCTGATAAACAAATGTGAGGACTGTTCTGTAATTTAGGTCTGATTATATTGCTGGTTGCTTTCTCCTGGCTTTCCTTTCAATTATAGACATGTTTTAAGGAAACTAAAATGTAGCATGAATATCTACTTAGAGTGATCCCACATGAGGTCCAAAGCCAGGTTTTTGAGCACTTTGAAATTACCCTTGCCTTCTCCTTTGTTTTTGTATTGTTGCATTACTTACCCTGTGACGTCTTCATGCTCTTCTGCACAAATCAAAGAAACATCTTTAACACTCATCCAGAAAATCTGTTTTACTATCAATCTGTCTGGTTCCTTGCCTTGCCAAGAGGGGAATGCAAATTATTTTGTGTGTAGAGATGCAAAAGAAGTGTTGTTCAGAGCTCTTCTGAGTGTTGTATTTCTCTTCAACATAATAGGCAGCTAAAACTCCTTTCCTAATCCAGTATCATTAAACAAACAATCAAAAGCTCAAAACCCCTCTTCATTAAAATCTTCCTTTAAAATCAATGATATTTCAAAGTAATCACAGGAAGGGAGATATTGCTGAAACTTATTCCTGGGACCAGATTTAAGATTCCAGGCTTTCTCCTCTGAGGAAAAACTGACACAGGCTCAAACTTACTCAGAGAAACACTATTGCCTGACCTTCTAATTTAAGAGGTTATACAGATTTGGTTTTTGGAAAGGATATTAACAAAAAAAAACAAAAACAAAAATGAAACAAAAACCCCACAACAAACCACAAGTAATATTCCTTTATCATTCTCTTGATTAGTTCTACAATCAGAAGAAAAAGATATAGCAAATGGTAATTCTGATGGTCACATTTTCTGGAGCTTCAAATAGTAATAAGTGTTAAACTGGAGTGACTCATGCACATTTTGAAGGGATTAAATTGATCTCTATTTCTGAAATTAGAGAAACTACCCCTGTCCCCACTTTTTAGGTGTCTCAAAGGAGCCTAAGAAGTTGATGAATAATAATCTGAATGTGTGTGGACTTTCCCCTAAGAGATTTCGTAAACAGCAGGCCAAAAACACTGCTAGAGCTAAATCCTTTTGAAGTCTAATAGCAACATGTCCATCCTAATGATCTCATGTTCTTCACTTTTCCTAACTTTTCTGTAATGCTGTCATTGCTAATTGTGTGAAATACATATAAATTCTGATGTCTTCAAGAAATTCATACTCCATTTGTTTGTGGTTAAGACTAAGTGCTTTTACTAAAGTACACAGATTTAGTGATGAAGGGAAGCTACTGTGGGAAATACTACATCACATCTTTAACCCAGGAAAAGGCCACAGATGCTGTAAGGACCTTACAGTTCATGATCTCAGGTCTAGTCCAGTCTTGTGCTGACCTGAGGTGGTCACATCTTGCTTTAACTCTGATACTCTCTGTATTTTGGTCAAATGGCTATTACCCAGACTATTTAAGTATGAGACTGCCGGATGCAATAAAAGTCTAAGAAATCTCTAGAGTCACTGAGTAACAAATGATACATCTTTGTGCAAATGGTCTGGGAAAGATTACTGTACAACATTCAAACATTAGCTGAATACAAATGTAAAGAAAATAGACCATGTGTAAGAAAATGTATACAAATATGTTTGTGACAAGTGGATCCAAGAAAATCAAAGACTGGAGTCAAGGGAACACTGGCCGTCAGCAGTATATTCCTCCCAGTGGAAGACTTGGGACACAGAGTAGTCAGTGTCAGCTTTCTCCTCCCTTCCAGTCTTTCTTCTAAGGGAATGCTGTTGTTGTTGGCTGCAGAACCCTGAGGAACACAGGAGAATTAAGAATAAGACCAGAAAAAAAGAGCTGGATAAAAGACAGTTTAAAACTTTAATTAAAAACAACAAAACCAACAAAACCAACAAAACCAACCAAACAAAAAACAAAGCAAAAAAAACCCCCAAAAACATAACAAACACACACAAAAAACACAAACAACAACAATCCCAAACTAAAAATTCACCACAAACCTCCTAAACACTTTCAAGTACTTTTGAGGAAATCCACTTGAAAAAAATTATTGTTTGGGAAATGCTGAGTACAGGCTGTATTTCACAGGCTTTATGCCTCCATGCATCTGCATAAACTGGTAAAATCAGTAATTCCACTTTTGCTGTGTCACAGCTCAGCTGGTTCTATCCCATACTGTTTTCATGATGTCACAAAATGAAAAGGGTTAAACATATACAGTAGTAAATATACATAGTCAAAATACTGAAAAGACACATGGAGTCACAAGACCTATGCATTTCTCTGAGACACTACAGCTATAATTTCTGTTTTGTTTTCTCTATTTATTTATTTTTAATAGTGTTATCTAAGACCAAAAATTCCATTTTCTCTGGAGTTTTCCTCCATCCACAACACCCTATAAGCCTATTGTATTCATCAGCATCCTACCACATTCAGTTTTGTGGAAACAATGTGATTTCTTCTGTTTCCTCTTTCACAAGCTGGACAGATCTCTTTGCAATTAAATATATGTAGATAGATGTCTAGTCTACAAGTTTCTCTGCTTAATTTAATTCCATTAACTGTGAATCAATCCCTTTGGAATGATCTAAATAAATATTGTCTTTTTCTATTGTTTACTTCCTTGAATGTCTCACAAACAAACCCTGTCTTCTGAAACCTGTCATTTGGTCAATATATATTTAGTTTTTGAGCTACACAGAGGAAGGCCTTGTGGATACAGGGTTGATCATCTGAGGGTTATCCTCTATTTGTTCTTTTTAGTGAGTAGCAGTGCAGAAATGCCTTTCAGATTTGATTAAAGGTATCTAGTATCTTACTCTGTTCAAAGGCTGCTCATTCATATTTTACAGTTTCAAGAACCGCATTGACCGAGCAATCAATATGAAATGTTAAGAATTTTTTTTTTTAATCTCTGTCCTCCACCTATAGTTGCTTGAAGGGAACATTTGTGTTTATAAGCTGTCACCATAGACTCCTCTATTTTTTTTATAATTATGCCAGAAATTGTGATGATTCAATTCTAAACCAAATCTTCCTAGAAGTTTTTGTTATTGTAGACTTTAGAAGATGACTATAGGCACAAACCAGCCATATGAAATATAGCAAAGAAAGACAAAAGCACTTGCAAGGCAGAAACCCTGGTAAAATAAATACAGAGATAAAAACCGTAAGTGCAAATTTCAGGAACATATTCAGTAGTATTCAAGTTATCCTATTGCATTTAGACCTCTGAACTTGTTACTATTTCTCATCATACCTATCTGAGATTTGTTATACTAAAATAATAGCCTATTTTTCACACCTAGGAAATTCCCCAATTCACACAATCACAAATCTGCTATGAGTAAATACTAACATGGAGTATTTTAAATAAAAAAAAATAATTAAAAAAACCCTGAATTTATCTGTCAAGTAGCTTTCTCTTGTTCATTTCAGTTTTTGCTTTTCTCTGAGAGACATACAATTGTTGATCTAGAGATCTACTGCCCTATTTCTTGTGATGAGTGTAAAGGGTAGAAATGTACAGCTATGAGACTGAGTGCCTCGGGATATTTTTGAGAATATAGAATTTATACATTGAAGATTCTAATTTTCAGTTTTATCATGTGGGGACACTCCCTTTGCTTTTCACCTGCATCTACGGTGCACAATACACTCCCTGCATTCAACCTCTATGTATAAGTAATGAAATATTTACTGGACCAGATTGAATACGCAAATATGTTTTCATAGCCCTGGGGCTAGAGCATTCACAGAAGGGAAAACAGACACCTTTTACCATGCTGAAACAGGGACAGGAATTTGAAACCAAGTTTCCTACCCCCAAGACTGCAGTTTTATGATTCCCTTCTGAGTGTCCTTGGGAACACACTTTTCATCTTATCTCCCCCTCCCTCAAAAATAAAGACTCAGGTACAGCATTTCAGGGACCCTGAAGGGACTATTTTAATAATTCACTTACTTAAAAAATAGTCAGTTTTAGTATGCACATTTGAATCAAATTAGTGTTCATTTGTGTGGTATGAAACGGACACATTTTATGGAGGACAAATTAATCTTTGAGACATTCTTTGCTTCTCACCCTTTCTAAAACTTGTGCTCTACTGATATCTTCATGACAAGAGTAATAATGTTGATAAAAACCCTTTTGGGTACTGCCACGGAACACCTTATGAGGAAAATATATCTGCATGTATGGTTAGATAGTTAATGCTAATACATGTTTACTGGCACATAAAAATAAAGTAACTTTGATCATTAAGGGAGCTGGATTTTGTTGTTGTTTTTTTTTTTTCTATTCAGTTTCCTTGGTTTTTGTTAGCTTGTATTGTTTTTGTTTGGGTTTTTTTGTGATTTTTGTTTGTTGGATTAAAGTTATACACATCACTATTGAAGCTGAGTGTGAGGTTTAGCATCTGACTGGTAGATGCTCAGATGTTACAATCATTTATGGTAGTGATAATGTGTGTGTGTGTGTGGGGGGGTGGAAATAGCAGTTTTGTTTTACAAAATGCCTTTGGAATCCCGCTTTTATCATGCATCACTACTGCTGCCATCTGCTGAAGAAAACAGGACATTTCTAGTTCTAGAGCACCCGTAATCCAGCACACAAAGTACCACTGCCTGTTCATTTGGTTGTTTAAATTATGAATCTTATCTGAGAGGCAGAACCTGTAACATAGACCGAGTGAGCACTGGTAGCCACTCACTTCTTATAAAGCCAGCCCAGCCCATACTTTGCTGAAGATACTGTTATGCTGTCACCAGGCAAAGCTCAACAGGTGATAGCCTCATCATCCGCCTCTGGGAGAAACTGAAATTACAGAAGTTTATTGCATTTCATTTATCATGTGGTACTTGTTAACATGCTGTTTTATAGGCACATTGCTCCACAGTGTAACCATTTTAGTGTGCAAACTCTATGTTTTTAGTTTAATTTGCAACAGATATGATATAAAGATAAACGAGATAGCATTTCTTACCCACCAACTGGAATTGTACCCAGCAGTTTTCCCACCATCAATCACAACAGGGATGGAAGACCTTCTGCAACACACATTAAGAGTGCCTTATTTTCAAAGACAAAAGTGAAATAAAGAGAAATCACTCTAGATAATCTCATTCAACTCTCTATATAACAGATTACAACTATGCAGATATTTCATATCCCAGAAAATTACTGTGGAGGCAAAACCCAGATCTGGTGAACAGCATATGTGTTTGCATCATCTCTCCTTAAGTGGACAGTTGGTTTGTAATTTGTATTTATTGTTATGGTTTGACCAAGGCCCAGACTGGTTTTAGCTAAATTTTGATGCTTGCATGTGGTGCTTAAGCTTTTTCATCAGGAGAAAGGCAGAGTCTCCTCTAGTACTAATAACAGAAACACAATTTAGAGCTTTAACTAGACAGTTACCTACAGCAACCATACTCTTTTTTCAGGTGCTTCACTGAGGTGTGTAAAATTACAAGAAATGATTACTTCTAAGAGAACAACAGGTAACAAAGACGAGGATAACTGGAAAACTTGATAGAAGCCAGGAAAACTGTGTTCATAGATGTGCCATGTTTCTCTTTTGCCAGTATGTCACTTTTCACAGCTATATGAAAGGTTATGTTCTCTTAGACTGCCAGTTATAGCTCAGAGCAACCTGGAATATTTTCAGGGATGGCGTATCCATCACCTCTGTGGCCAACCTGTTCCAGCCTTTCACTGTCCTCATTGTAAAAAAAAAAAAAAAAAAAAAAAAAAAAAAAAAAAAAAAAAAAAAAAAAAATTATTCTTATGTCTCATATGAATTTCCCCTCTTTTATTTTAATATCATTACCCCTTGCCCTATTGCAGCAGGTCATATGAAAAAGTTTGTCTCCATCTTTCCTATAAGCCTCCTTTAAGTACTGAAGGGCTGTTGTAAGGTCTCCCCAAAGTCTTCTCTTCTCCAGGCTGCACAACTCCAACTCCCTCAGCCTTTTGTCACAGGATTGGTGCTCCAGCCCTCTAATCTCTTCTGTGTCCTCCTTTGGACTCATTCCATCAGGTTGATATCTTCCTGTGCTGAGGATCCCAGGGCTGGATGCAGTACCACAGGTGAGATCTTACCAGGTTCTCATCCACCATCACCCCCAAGTCCTTCTTGGAGGGGCTGCTCTCAATCTGTTCATCCCCTAGCCTGGATTGATACTGGCTACAGCTCTGTGTACTTGGTCTTGTTAAAGCTTATGAGGTCCCCATAGGTCCACTTCTCAATCTTGTCCAGGTCTCTCTGGATGACATCCCATCCCTTCAGGTGCGTCAACAGCACCACTCAGGTTGCTGTCAAATTTTCCGTGTGTGTATTTGACCTTGATGTCTATGTCATTAATGAAGACATTAAACAGCACTGATCCTGGCAGAAACCAATGAGGAACACCTCTTTTCACTGACTTCCATTTGAACATTGAGCCATTGATCACTTCCCTGTGGATATGCCTATCCAACCAATTACTCATCCATCCATTAAATCTGCATCTTACCAGTTTAGAGGGAAGGAGGTTGTGGGATGTCATGTCCCAAAGGCATTACAAAATTTCATATGTATTACAACTGTAGCCCTTCCCTTGTCCACTGATGTAGTTATCCCAACATAGATTACCGCTAGGTCAGTCCTTTCTGTTTCAAATTAGTTTTTCAGAGAAAGAATTGTCCTTTTGCAAACAGGAAATGATCACGCCTAAGGTAATATTGGCTACCTTTGATTTCCTACCTTTTGCTTACATCATGTTTTACTGCAAGAACTACTTTAGTCCTAAACAGAACTTTTACATGCATTGAAAAAAGATAGTTTTGTGACAATAACAGAAACAGTAAAACTCATTACTTTTCAGTTAATGGACCATAATGTATATTCAGCTTAATTTATTGATAAACTTTGGATAAGAATGAATATAATTTTTAAGTAGGAAGTGCTTCATAATTACTTTTTAAGTTAGATTTTATATGAAGATAAATCCTCATAGCACAACTGCATTTTAGTAGATAACATATTTTACTTGCAGGTTAAATGTTTAACCTTTTAAGAATTTTCAATAAATAATTATGAAATAAAGTTCTTAATGCATTTAATACTATTATTGTTGTTAGTTTTGTTATTGTTATTGTAATTATTCTAATTACCTTTACTATTATTATGAATGCCTGAAATATTTCTTTTCCTTTCCAACAAGAATTGCACACTTTGACTTTTTCCCACTTTAAATAGGACAAGAATATGGTTAGTAAATCAAAATGATAATCAAGTCTGATCAGTCAATGTATTTATTTTGCTTTTATATTCCTTCTCTGGCCTAAATTCCTTGTTAAGGTTCAATCCAAAAAATGACCTTTGTAATAAGTTTGAAAGCTAGCTTCCAAAAAGGTTTTTTATAAGAAAAATTAGAGGGAGAACAATAGCCATAACAACAACAAAACAGAAATATTTTTCAATGGAGAGGGAAAGAGTGGGGCAGGAGACTGTTAAAAAAAATTTAAAAAGGCATTCTGGTTCATGCAGAAGGTGGCTAGAAAATAATTCTGGCAAGCATGCATAAAACTATAAACCACAAAGTAGAACTTAGACTTTAAACATTATAAATTGTACCACAATGATTTTTATATGTACATATCTCTGAATCCTAATCCAAATTGAGAAGGACTAAAACTACTGTATGAACACAGAATGAATTAATAAAGAAGATGGAAAAAAAAAAGAAAAAAGTAAGAGACTAAAGAAAGATGAAAAGAAAACCAGTGTAGTTTAGACAGATATGCGGTTATTGCCTACAGTGTTTCCCATTTCTGTCTTTTACCTTTTCAGTCCTTATCACACTTTATCAGTACACACACCTTCTCCGGGGACACCCCTTGTCGTGGGGGAGAAGCTTCCATGCCCTCATGAGGTTGTGTGCTATGCTGGCCGTGGTATGTGCCTCTGGGAGGGTTTCCCATGCCAGACAGGCCTCAGCTGAAGGGTCAGATAAAGTGTGCCCATGGGCAGGATAGGCTCACTAGCCCCCTGGCAACCATCCTAGGAGAGGGACAACTCTAACTCCAAAACCCAGGCAGATGGAGCTCGCTTAGCCCTCTAAGGCCATCCGTCTAAGAGAAGGATACTCTAACCAAACCTGTATCCTGAGGTATTTGCTGTCACCATCCACGCTCGCTAGGCTGTGGCAAATGAACCTTAGGGGTAAAGGGTGGGACCAGTGCCACACACACTGTGTCTCACTTAAAAAAAACCATTGCTCAGACTCAAAGGGTTCACCCACATTGCAAAGCCCTGTAGGGAAAGGTGAGGGTCAAAACAGCAGGTGATAGGAAGCAGCTGGAAGCTGCAGACCCAACCCTGCATGCAGGCAGTTCAGGATATTGGTCATTTGAGGCTTGACCCCTGTAACGTTCAAATCTGCTTAATTTTGTTGCAAACAGAACTACTGGTTCAAATATTCCCTTGAGCAAAATTGAAACTCACACAAGTTATCTGTAAATACCAAAAAACGATTTTATGAATTGATTGCTAGAGAGATGCAAAAGAAAAAGAGGAAAAATAAGAAAAGGTTAGAAAAATGCAAGATTACTTTTTAGAAGCAGAGAAAAGTTACCACCATGAAAAAAACCTACCTTTTCGCCATATCAGTGTGAGAGAGGGAGGGGGGAAGAAAAGCAGTTTCTGCCCTTTTTCTTTTCTTTGTGTCCCTTTCTCTCTCTGCCACATCCAATGTTACCTCTTAGCAGCAGGGGGGTAAGTCTCCCATGAATGCCGGCTCCACTTCCTGCTGTGTTGCAGGACTTGGCTGGTCTCTACAGGGCCGGGCTGGTCTCCGGTTCAGCTGAAAAACGCTGCTGTTCTGTAGCTTTCAAAAACTATACAGTGAAGAAAATATAACTCACACACGCAGCAGGGTCAGTCCTTTCCCAGGCTGGCAGAGGTGTCTTATCAAGGCCGGCAAGCTGGTGGTTTTAGAAGAAAGTTGAGGCGAGTTCAGAGGAGAAAGCAAAAGAAACTAGGTAAGGTTCCCTAGTTTTCTCATTCCTTCTTGGTTCCTCTGATTTTTTAAATCCATCTTCAGGTCTTTATAGTGGTTTGCGATGGCTGTACGTGACTTTCTGACACGTCTCCAGTCCAGATGTTTGGAAGGATATAACAATGGCAGGATTTTTTTGGCAGGAAACATTTCCTTGAGAAGGTTTTAGTGGAAAGCTGATGGGAGGATTTTCGTGGGATGTACTGATAACAGAAAACAATGGAGAAACATATATTGGTATTTCTATGTATGTTACAACCCTGGAGATGATAGTCTGGTGAGGTAGCACCCTGAACGACCAAGCAGCCTTTTCTAAGGAGACCACTGCTTGCTCCACACGGACAGGGGCCTAGAAAAGATGGCCTAAAAAAAGCTCATCTCCACATCCAGTTGGATAACCAAGGCCAAACAGCATCTTCCAATGCAGTCAAACAAAAACAAAGACAAAGAAATTCAAAGATACACACCTGCCTCCAAAGGTGTGTTCAAATTAACACTTGCATGTTGGAACATAGAATCATAGAATCATCGAATCAATTGGGTTGAAAAAGATCTCTGAGATCATCAGGTCCAACCCTTGGTCCGACTCCAATCCATTTACTAGATCATGGCACTCAGTGCCATGTCCAATCTCACTTTAAAAACCTCCAGGGATGGGGAATCCACCATCTCTCTGGGCAGCCCATTCCAATGCCTATTACTCTCTCTGCAAAGAATTTTTTCTGATATCCAGCTTAAATTTCGCCTGGAAGAGCTTGAGCCCATGCCCCCTTGTCCTATTGCTGAGTGCCTGGGAGAAGAGACCAAACCCCACCTGGTTATAACTTCCCTTCAGGTAGTTCTAGACAGTGATGAGGTCACCTCTAAGCCTCTTCTCCAGACTAAACAACCCCAGCTCCCTCAGCCTCTCCCCATAGGACTTATGCTCCAGTCCCTTCCCCAGCCTTGTCACTCTTCTCTGGACCCATTCCAGCCCCTCAATATCTTTTCTGAACTGAGGAGCCCAGAACTGAACACAGTACTCAAGGTGTGGCCTCAGCAATGAAGAGTACAGGGGAAGGATCACTGCCCTGGTCCTGCTGGCCATGCTATTTTTGATACAGGCCAGGATGCCATTGTCCTTCTTGGCCACCTGGGCACACTGTTGACTCATGTTGAGCTTCCTGCCAATTAGTACCCCCAGGTCCCTTTCTGCCTGGCTGCTCTCCAGCCACTCTGTGCCCAGCCTGTTGTGCTGCATGGGGTTGTTGTGGCCAAAGTGCAGGACCCAGCACTTGGCCTTATTAAACTTCATCCCATTGGAATGAGCCCATCTCTCAAGTCTATCCAGATCCCTCTGCAGAGCCCTCCTGCCTTCCAGCAGGTCGACACTCCCTCCCAACTTGGTGTCATCAGCAAATTTCTTTATGATGATGAACTCAATCAGAACCATGCTTGATAGACTGGATAGTGGATGACCTGAGTGTTGTTCTGCTCTAATTGCCCACAAACTGTCATGACTCAACATCAACTTCGCTGCTCTCAGTGAAGTTCATCTTCATGAGGAAGACAGCCTTAAAGAACATGTTGCCAGCTACACAACCCCTACTATGGGAGAGACACTTAAGGCCATACAGCATGTGATAAGTGGCAAGTCAGCTGGGGTTGATGGAATTACACCTGAAATCTGCGCCAGCAGATCTCCATGACGCAGTCATCATCACCCTCTACAAGAAGAAAGGAGAAATATCAGACTGCTCAAACTACTGAGGTCTTACTTTGTTCTCCATTGCTGGTTAAATCCTTGCAAGAATACTTCTGAACACACTAGTACCCACTATTGCAGAAGAATTTCTACCTGAAAGCCAGTGTGCTTTCAGAGCCAATAGGAGCACCACAGACATGGTATTTGTTCTCAGGCAACTGCAAGAGAAGTGTAGGGAACAGAACAAAGGACTCTATGTAACCTTCATTGACCTCTCCAAAGCTTTTGCCACTGTGAGCAGAAAAAGCCTGTGACAGATCTTGGAATATTTAGGATGTCCCGCCAAGTTCCTCAAAATTATCATCCCTCTACATGAGGATCAGTGTGGACAACTCAGATATTGTGTTGCACTCTGCGAGCCCTTTCCAATAATCAGTGGTGTGAAACAAGGTTGCATTCTTGCACCAACTCTATTCATAGTCTTCTTCAGCATGAGTCTCTAAACAGTCATGGCAGACCTCGATGTAGGAAATGGCATCTAAATCCGATGTCATACCAATGAAAGCCTATTCAACCTAAGGCGACTGAAGGCCCACACCAAGACCCTAAATCAGCTTTTCCATGAGCTGCTTTTTGCTGATGATGCCACCCTTGCTCACACAGAAGCAGCTCTGCAGTGCTTAACATCCTGCTTTGCAGAGGCTGCTGAGCTTTTTGGGCTGGAAGTCAGCGTGAGAGACAGAAGTTCTCTACCAACCTGCACCTCAGGAAATCTTCCATCATCTCCACATGACCATCGGTGAATCAGAGCTTAAGTCAGTCCAGCAGTTCACCCATCTGGGATGTATCATTTCCTGAAATGGTAAGATTGACAAGGAGATAGACAACAGGCTAGCAAAGGCATACAGCCTTTGGAAAACTGCATAAAAGAGTCTGGTCCAATAAACACCTGAAGAAAAGTACAAAGATCAGTGTCTACAGAGCCATTGTACTGTCTACTCTTTTATATGTGTCTGAGTCATGGATCATCTACCGCTACCATCTGCAGCTTCTTGTTCACTTCCATCAGCACTGCTTCCATTCAATCCTAAACATCCACTGGGCTGATGACATGATTAATGTGTCCGTTCTTGAACAGGCAGGGGTCACCAGGATTGAGGCCATGCTGATGAGAACGCAGCTGCACTGGGCAGGGCACGTCTCCAGGATGGAGGATCACCACCTCCCAAAGATTGTGCTCTATGGTGAACTCATCACCAGCCACCACAAGAGAGGAGCCCCGAAGAAGAGATACAAGGGCTCCCTGAAACAACACCTCAACCTTGGCCATATTGACTGCCATCAGTGGTCCACTCTGGCCTCCAATCAGGATTCATGGAGACACACCATTCATGATGCTGCTGCTTCCTTTATCAACTCATGCAGAGTCAGTCTCAAGGAGAACAGACAATGCAGAAAGAACCGTTACTCGCCAATATCACCAAAGGAGACTTTCCACTGTGCCTTTTTGACCAGACTTGCCTATCTCATGTCCCCCTTTTTAGCCACTAGCACGCTTGCAGCAAGCGTGGGTAGTACCCTTCCCAAATCTTTGTTTGCAAAGCCAGCCATGATGATGATGATGATGATGATGACGACGATGATGATGATGAGTACACACAGATAAGCATGCTAATGGTAACTTCTTATGTAACTAACAAGAGGAGTGGTAATTTCCAAAGAGTTGGATCACAACTAGTTCTATAAAGGATCCTGCTATGGTCATTATGTTTTTCTTGCAATACATTCAAACACTTGGGTGATGAACTGTGAAATACTTCAAAGAGGCTAAATGACCTACTGTACTTTTGACCAGGTTTTACGCTGTGAAATAACCTGAGCAGTAGACTTTTTTTGGAGTAGATAACACAAAAGGGATCAGTCCTGATGTGGCTCTTTCACTACAACCATATAAAGACCAGCAATAATTTATATGGGCACTACCTGATGCACCAGTTCTGCATTCCTCATACTCATTTTAAAATACAGGCAGAGGATAGAATAAAGTCCTTAAAACACAGCTGTAATAAGCTGTGCAAAATAAAAGTTCTTTCTAGTTATCTGCCTGTATCACCTAGAAATGAAAGTATGTAAAACAAAATCAGAGGAAAAAATAAAACAAAAGCAAATCCAGTAAAGCTGCCATGATATAGAAAAGGTTCTCCACTTGCTTAATTTGACCATTTTAATGGAGCATGTTGTGTTTATGTTCTGGCTGTTTATGTGAGGAACTAATGAAGCCGTTTTTCCCTTTAAGGAGCCAGAGGGATTTGGAGAGTCATTGCGAGGTTAGTGCTCAGGCTACTGGTCTGTTCAGCCAGAGACGCTGCTGGGCGATGCCCACGACTCGTGCTGTGCAGCAAGGCTCTGCCCAACTGCATCTCCGAAGGGACATGTGTATTTTATCTACACAACAGCTGTTCCATTACCTCCCTTAAAATGACTTCATAAAGCGGAGAACCTTTTCCCAATTTATTTTACTTGCTCTCACTGAACAGCTTATCTGGGGCTTGATCCAAAAGCCCATGGAATTCAATGGAGAGACTTTTCATTAACTTTTTAGAGCAGGCATCAGATTCGTTAGTGAAAAAGACTGGATTATTTCTTGTTTCCTTTGACAAAAGTCCCTATTGTCCTCAGCACAGAGCATACTATATCCTCAATTTTAGATAGAATTAAATATCAAAGGGAAAAATTTGAAAAGTTCAAAGCTTTTGCTCTGCTCATGTATATGTTGTGGTTCTTATCCAAAGTTTAGTCCAATACTTTTGTGTGCTGATTGAGGTTAAAAATCCTGAAGCAGTGCTTAACTTTATAGTTTTTTCTTCTAACTGTGTAAATGTTTACAGATTCCATCTGAGATAAGTTAAAGAGATGAGAGAAACAAACTTCAGTTTTGGACTGAGTAAAAAAAAAAAGATCATTTGTATGTAATTGCCATTTTTTCCCATCTAAATCAGAGTTTTGAGAAAAGTTATTTGAAAATAAATAAAATATTTTAATAAGATGAAAATACTTCATTCTATAGTAGTTCTACAACAAAATCTATAGCTTCTTCATTTCATAACAAATCTTCCTTAATAACATAGCTTTTAACTCCATTTTCATTTTCTTTGTTTTTTGGAACAGAAGTAAATTGAAATAATAATAATTTTAAAAAATCATGAAATAGTATACCTAATTGTCTCCTCAATTGCTAATTGCAGGTTTTTGTCTATACCACTGGAGTAGGTGGCTGTTGGAAAGGTCAGGATTTGAAATCACATTATAGGCCGCATGTGTTTCTCATACTACTTGTGTCATAATGTCAGACTAGCTGACTGACAGGATGCTTAAAAATCCTTTGAAATGTCAGTTTCCAGTGGTTTGAAGACCAGTTTTCTTGTTTGTTTTACCTGTGAGGGAGAGGAAGGCTAAGCAGCTGCTACTTAAGACGAAAGCAAACAAAAGACAACATTCAAACAAACCCAGGCAGCACTTGCTAATGTAGGATATTCCTACCTTGTCTTGTTGAGGCCAATGCAGGAAAATTTTGCTTGTGCTCCATAATCAATGATTCACATTATCACTGAGTTAAACCTAAATGACTATATGAGTAGAAGTCTTTAAGCAGACTTAATATCTTGCACTTGAAATTAAAATCTAAAAAGAAAAGTTACAAAGAGCTGAGTCACATGTTGAGGTGATCCCATAGTCTTTTTTGTTGGACTTGAGAATAAGCAAAAAAACCCCAAAACAACAGAATAAGAATATCATGAGCCTTCATGAACAACCTATGTGGATGAAAGCTTTAGGGCACTGTACCTTTATATGTAACAGACTTAATATGTCCTGTCAATGCCTGGGCCATGCACTAACAACATTTGTGTTAACTTCAGTTAGTGGCTTCCTGAATGAGCTGGTTCATATCTAGATAGCTGAGGGCATAATATTATCTATAAAACTGCATTTCCATTGAATTTTACTAGAATTGATGATGTTTAGGGCTTTAAATAGAGCTTGTACTAATTCTTTTCTGAGAGCAGTAGTGATTCTGTGAGTGTTTGGCCCACTTCTCTGTTAGAGCTTCATCCCCACATGCAGAGCTCGAGTAAAGAAGATGCCTCTGGAGACTTAAATGAAGAATTTGAGCAAAAGAGGTAGTGGGAGAATGGTGTGGTTTTGCTTCAGAAAGCACCAGTGTTTGAAAATCTGCCAGAGGCTTTTCTGTCAGCAAGAGTTCGAGAATGAAACCAGGATTTGCTGGAGGGACAATAAAAGAGAGGGAATGCAGAACAACAGAAGGCAGCATGGTGTACCCTAGTGTATGATATCACTCAAAGGGGCATTTTCATTTACATTGATTTAACTATTCCATTGAGCAAATTAATCCATTTTCTTGCTCTGCTGCTTTATCATCTTCATTTCTCTTTACCCTCTAATCTTTCCCTTCTCTCCCTACTGTCAGAATATTATCCTCTCTCAGGTTCATCAGGATATAGACATGAGAGACTTTCTAGCCTTATTTTATGGGTAAATCCTACAGATCTTACTTGGATAAAACTGTCAATGCAGCCTGAAAGCAGGTATCTGTGATGGCGTCTGTCCACGTAATAATTGTGTTCCTACTGGGGTCACAGCAATGCCTAGAAGGGCTACAAGTGAGGACCCCACTTTGCTGTGTGCTGCACATGTCTACAAAGAACCACTTGTTGACCGTTTGTTACCCACCTAAATACTATTGATTTTCTTGGAACCTGGGAATGCAAGACCCAATAAACGGGATGAATGCCATGAAAGACGAAAGTGAAGATGCTACTGATTCCTTCACAGGGAAAATCATAGAAAGGAACCATAAAAGATCCTCATTTGGAAGGGCCCCACAAGAGTAATTGAGTCCATCTCCATCATTTGCCTTTCTTACTCCTCCGTTGTGATAAAAAGAACCTGCTTTTGACCATGCCTACAAGAAGGGCAGTCTGATAGAGTCATGTTTTATGTCAAACTCAGGACAGATACATCCCTTTGTGAGTGTGGGAAGTGACCACAACCTCTAGTTTCTACTGAATGACCCAGCACTGGGGCAAGGGCATGAAGGTCTGAGCTCCTAGGAAAGTCAGTCATAACTACACATAATTTGTGTCTTGCAAGAGCTAGTAAGTTATGAAGACTTATGAAGAAATAAAACAATAGACTGAAATATTAAGGGACTCTATGAGAAAGTGATGGGCATAACTGAATTGTCATGGGCATAAGCTGAATGTATTAAATTATTTCAGTTACTTATCTTAAAAATTGTCTTTTGAAAAATAAGGTAATATGTCACATAGATTAAATAGCTAATCATCCATTTTCTTTGTGAGCAGATCTTCTCTTTGAGCAGGGCAAGGCAAGATGTATGAAAAGAAGAGGAAATAGAGAGTGCTAATGAACCAGTGGGACAGATTCAGAAAGTGAGTCATTCTAGGATGTCTGCATGCCTCTCCAGAACGAATTTATAGAAGAGATCTTCAACCACTGAACAGTCTGGGCAAGCCAAAATTCTTCTGCAAGTTCAAAATTAATTTCTAATCAGGTTGTTTCCTTAATATGAATGAAAACTCTTTAAATTATTTACAAGATTTACTGTTCTTCCTCTGATAGTTAACATTATTTCATAGGAAATTTTGCAGTACAATACTGTTAATGATATGGAAAGAAATGTAGATCTATTAAAATCTGATGTAAGTATATCATTTGAATCATGTGTTTTTCACATGTGTTTTTGTTATGCCAGTTATTATTATTATTTAAAGAAATCACATTAGCAAAGGTATAGACTGATTTCTTAGTTTAAATATAATGATTTGCTAATATTTACAATTTATTTAGCAATTCTCACACCATTTATCTATTAGGCATGCAGTTTAAGGCAAGCAGAAGGAAATTGTTTTGTTTTGGTATACTATATCATGCTTTATCAGAAAAGGCAATCCAGTTGTGGAACTTATTGTCACAAAATATAGTGTAAGTGAAAACTGCAAATGAGTTAAATTGCTTTCAGGTAAATTAATTTGCAGAAGCAAGGGAAAGCTCATTACAAAATGTTTAGCAAAATAGAATAGATGAAAAATGTGGCTCTGGAAACTGTAAGGATTTTATCTTGTCTCTTGCCAGAACCTTAGGAAGGATAGAGAAGAAAGCTATTACTCGTCATCTAGTTCTTCTCATCCATCCAGACCTGCTACTGCCACTGTGAGAGACACTCAAACAACTGAACCTGTATGTGACCTGTTTACCTATTTTTCTATTATGTCTTTACAATAGAAGTGTGGAAGTATCATTATTCCTCCTTTACAGGAGAGAAAGACCAAATGTAGAAAATATATTCACCCAAGGCCATGGAATGCATCATCTGTGTCAGATGAACAAGTCAATTTGGTCCACATTATATTCCATGGACAACTGTTTGCACGATCTGACTTTGCTCTCAGGATTCAATCTGAAGCAAAATTTTGCTTCTTTAGAGAGGAAATTCAGGTCCAGGGAAAACCAACCAACCAACCAACCAACCAACCAACCAACCAACCAACCAACCAACCAACCAACCAGACTCCTTCAGTCAATGACATGAATAGGAGCATAGAAGGGCCATTTGGCTTGAACACTGGAATCGGTTTTGAAGTAGTCCTAAAAATCCAAATCCATCAACATCCTATGCATGAGTAAACTGAGACAGTGACTTGAGAAATTAAAACACACAAGTTTGGAATTGATACTAAGGAGGAATACGGTTAACGCTGTAAGGATTGTAGTCTTGAGTTCTTGGATTTGAGTGAATAAAACCTTGCCAAAGTTAAGATCAAGCTTACATTCTGAATTTCTAAAACCTCAATTCAAGTGACTAGTTTTTTGTGGGTTTTTGTGGGTTTTTTTTTGTTGTTGTTTTTGTTTGGGTTTGGGGTTTTTTTGTTGTTTTTTAATTAAATAGTGAATTTGAATAAGAATTAAAGAAATTAATTTAGATAATTACTCTACAATTGCTACACAGTAGTAGCTCAAAATAAAATACTCAAGTATAAATAGATTTTCACAATCCCATAAGTAACTATTTTGTGCTTTTTCAGTTTGGGGTTTATTCACTTAAGAAAGTAATTTTCAAAAATTTTTGGAGAGTAGATTGTTACTTGGAAGTTAAAGTCACTGAAGGGGTTGTACCAGGAAACAATATGTGTACATACATTGAAATATGTATGTGATGTCTATTGTCTCCCTAAAATTTCTTTTTCAAAGACCTTAACGACTTTTGCATTAAAACAAACACCTTTGTCTTGTAAGGCAAGAGGAGGGAGAGTTTGGTATTATTTTTGCATCTGACTCATATGATTATAACTTTTAATTTTGTTTTAAATGCAAATGAAATAGTTTAGGATCAGTTAGTTATATTTTAATGAAGGAAAATAAAAATATTGTGATTTTGGGTTTTGTTGAATATATTTCATTACTGTTCCTGAGAAAATATTTGATATATTTCTGAAAGATTTTGAAAGGAGCAAAGGTTATGTTACTGTACTTGTAAATGTCCTTTCTGATATTCTAGTCTCAAAAAAGCATTAAACCAGCAATGCACTTCACAGCTTTAAATTATTAATTCAGCTTCTAAAAGCAACAACAATTAACACAAGCAATAACAACAAGAGAACAAAACCAGAAAACAAACATTGAAAATGAATATTGCAATTATTTAAAAAAAAAATCAACCAACCAAGATGCCATCCCATACAGGAATGTAACTCTACCCCACCCTCTCCACCCCCCCTTCCCCCAAAAACAAAAGTGAACTCTGAGATTGAAATGAGCAAAGTAAAAAACAAATATCACTGAGGTGAGGTGATGAGTTTCTTGCCTTTCAATGGCTATGAACTTCTTGTCTTTAAATTTGTGATATCTGTGTTTGCTTCTCCCTTAAGATGAAACATTGACTGTATTACTTTTTTATGGGTTGAAAGTTGAGGTACTAACCCTTGTGCTGTGTAGTGCTGATAATATTGAAGAGTTTCTGCTAATGACAAGTGTGTGTGAAAATGTGGAGGGTTATGAATTATATTTTCCATGTTGTTTGTCTTTAATAGCTAACTGCTGTGTCTGTGTTTATGAATGCAGCCAAAGATAATTATTGAACAGTCCTGGAGCATAAAATTTCCACCTGTTCTGTCAGAAGGAAGTGTCTTTCTATTTTTTGCTATTCAGTTGAACTGACCGTTCAGAAGAAATTTCCCCAAACCAAGAGAAGCAGAATATAACTGCTGTGGACTGGATATCTCCTCAAACATCTAAACATCAGTTGCCATAATATTAACATTTTGGGGAAAATTTAAATCCACGAAAGTTAGTAAATTTGTCATTAAAACTACTAGTCACTCTGTAACTTATTTTTCTATGTCAAAAAGAAGAGGACATGATGTTGTTTGCCATATGTGTGTCTATATCATAGCCCGGTGTGCTGAGGTTAAACTTGCAGTGGGAACCCCCTTAATTCTGTGGATTTAAATCAGATCTATAATGTTGGCATAACAGTCAGCAGTGTCCTTGATGTGCAATTTGGTTTGATGTGAGAATCTTTATCTATGAGTTGTTGCTATGGGAGACTATAACAACTTCTACTGAGAGAGTAAAGAGGATTCTGTTTGCATATTTAAAAATATACACAGATGAAATATGTACATACACAAGCACACACAAATAGACATACATTTTTGGGCATGTGTATATAAACTTCTATGACAATTTTCACATTTGCATTTATATAAATTGTCCATAAGAAGAAAAAATTAGTAACTGAGCTTTTGACACATCTCATAAACCAGAAAAAACTCAAAAGTGATGTTTTGTTTTCTCTTGTTTTTGGTTTTTTTTTTCCCTTTCAAAGGATGAATCCTAATAGGCAGTGCATTTTCTGGAGGAGAACTCATTAAAAGTGGACTGTAATTGAGGTCTCTTTACTATTTTTTTTTTCCATTTTCAGCCACAGGAAAGGCTTTACAAAGAATTCAGCATACTGGCTGCTGAGGGCTTTTGACAATCAAGGTCCATTTGTTCAGTATTGTGCAAGATGAAAAATACATATAGTCCAAGCCTTGGAGAGTATATAATATGACTGATCTAGGTAGGTACTGCACTGACTATCCATTTGACACATGCAGTGACCAGATCTAGGCATAGAAAAGCAGTATTTGCATGAATTTCCCAGCATATGCTGTGATAAGGGTTAAGAACGTCTTGAGCACATCACTAATGAAGTTTTTCATTAATTGCTGGACTAGACAAGCCTCTCTTAGTGCTGAGAAGTAGTTAGTGTATAACAGATAAATACTTCTAATGAGCATAGTACATATATGAGCAGCTAATTGCAATTGAAATTGGTAGAAACCTGCATTTTGTATAGCTTTAGGGCTTAAGACTTGTTCTTAGTTTAAATCTCATGTAAAAATAACTGCATACAAACATGTACTTCTAAAAACCTTCTGCATCCATCTTGTTGGAAGGGAAACAAGTGTTTATGTTTCTTTTTTTCCTTGCATTTATGTGTGTCTTTTCAGAAAAGGGTTCAACAAATTTATTTCCCAATATCTTAATTTGGGTTGAAATATCCTGTCCAACCTTCAGCTAAAGGTTTACAGCTGCCATGTCAGGTAGAATGTTGTATTATATTGATACACTTTCCATATTTTTAGAAGGACTCTTTTACCTATCTGTGGGTAAGCACATGGAAAAACATGTATGCAACAGGTTCTTACAAAACATGGTGATGAAAATATCACAACTTTGTTTTCAATACATTTTTTTAGCAAGGCTGAAAGACTCTGTTAGCTTTGTGATTACCATGATAACGTTGCCTGGTAACTCTGGTGTCATTAAATAACACTTACATCAAGATTCACTTATGAATTTACTACCAATCATAAATCTGAGCATTATGAAATGGAAATCTAATATCATAAACTTTTTCCAGCTAAAAAATAAACTGTTAGACACTAGTTGTCTTTCTCAGCCTACAAACAGAAAGAGGGCTGCTGATACCACTCACTGAAAACCAGCTTACCTTACAGTAAGCAAATATGTAAAATATGTAGTCAACTATACCTTCCAAGTTTCAGCACAAGGAAGAAATTACAACTTGTAAGAGTCCTGGAAAGGTATCTTGAGTTGAGTTTTCACAGACCACAGAAGTGTTGAGATTGGCAGATAACATCTGATTCAACCCTCCTGACACCTAGAGGCAGTGATATGCCAGGACCATTTCCAGACAGACAGTAGGGAGTTTTATTCTTCAATGGACTAATTTTTTCCAATGAAAAAATTAACAGTAACATAAAACTTTTGTTGAACATCCCTAGGTTCTTGTCTAAATGTGAAAAATAAGAATATTTGCAGTGATGTGTACAAAATCCTGACATTATTCATAATTGATATAGCCAAGTTCCCAAGCAACCTTAAACTGCAGCCAGTACAGCCTCTTGTTTTACATTAATCTTAGCTAATCTATTAAAGAATTTATTATCTCAGTATGTTAGGGATACTGGGGTGGGGGCTAAGCTCTAGGTGATGTACCTTCTTAACCGATTTAAGTATGTATATGGGACTTAGATGAAGTGGAAACTTCTAGCTGATTATTTGCACAATGCTGTGCTTGTTCAATTTGCATATGCTTCTGCCTGTTTTAAGCATTATGGCTTTGTCCACTATTTCTATACATTCTCTTTTCTTTCCTGTTCCCCAGAAGAAAATAATAATTTCAGCAATGTTTCCAAATTATCATGACAAGTTTTCTCCTGTGTCAAATAAGCTAAGCAAATAGAGATACTTTGAAAGTAAAGGAGTGTTCTCCCCCTCTGTTTTACATCACTCTTAACCTTATACTAGCAACAGGCTGATTAGAAATTAAAGTCTATTGTTACAAATACTTGCACAGAAAATACTGACTTTGATTTCTCTTCTTTTTTTTTTTTTTTCTTCCCTCCGCATCCAATGTCCCGTTCCCAGTGAAAACAAATGTTTCTTCCAGTGTTGTCTAAATAGGGACTGGATTCATGGGGATAAAAGTTCGGTAAGAAAGAAATAATCTTTGACCAAATAGGCTGTGAAAATACTTTGTGCATGTAAGCAGAGTGTTTTGCAGATAACTGCCCAGCTAGACACACAGAGGTTTTTTTTTTCTTTTTCATTTAATAGATCAATGAAAACACTAATTCATTTGGAGGTCCTGAACTTCAGATAATGATAATTGGAGTAGATTAATTACATTTAATAAGACTATGACAGTTTATGCCATCAGAGAATCAGTTGCACTTTTTTTTTCTTTTGAAAGAATTGAACTAATTTTGTGCTTAAAAGATTAGAATTTTTTTTTTTTTAAATTTACTAGTGAAGAATGAAGAAACATGCTGGTAGTGACTCCTTAAAATGAAAATGACAAGGCGGACAAATCAACAAAAGCAGTTTTTTGCAATGAGATCCTTTACCTGAGAGTATTTTTGACCTCCCTGGTTATCTGTTCTATTGTTGAGGTTTTTTGCATAGTCATTTAGATTTTAATTGAAAAGCTCAAATTTGAATCTTATGGTAGAAATCATCCAAATATTACCATTCTGCCAGGTCTCCTCATCCTAGATATTCTTGCAACAGAGACTTCCATGCAGTGATGAACAAGATTCTCCACAGATTCTAACAATAATGTGTAGAGTCTTGCTCTATAATGACACAATCAATTTATCTTCAAAGTAGACAAAATAGGAAGTGCTTTTAGGCAGTGTTTCCACCTCTCAGTATTAATAAGATATGCAGCTCTGTTTCTGAATCATTCCTATTGTCAGGAAATAATGTCACAGATCCAGACTGACATTCAGCAAAATATGAAGGGCTATAGCTAGTTACCAATATATCTGATTTAACTGAAACATAATTCCATTTCAAGTACTTCTCAAGATCTGTTTTGGTCTAGAACACCAAATTCTACCCAGGTTTCAGCAAGGAAAACACAACATAAAAACCTTAAAATGTAACATGAAAAATGTGTGACAAAGTAACAAAACACACTTTAACGTAACGAATAGTAATGTAGGGCAAACCCTGTCTCTTCCATCAGGGAACAGTATTTTTCGGAGTTAAAAATTGTCTTCACTCCAAATGAAAGAAGCATTTATACGAACCATTATGAAGCAAGGACATAGAGTGAATAGCAGTGCTGCAGAATAGCTAAATTTAGCTCTAACAATGGCCTTTGAGCCATCTGCTCAGGTACTTTTTGTGACTTGATGGTATTAAAGTTTTTGTATCAATTCTAGAAATTTTGAGAGGGCTAGACACTCAGAGGCTTCTTAGCAGAGGCCATGTAGGTAATTGAATTCAAGATCCATACTCTTAAAAAAAAAAACCAAACACACAAACAAAAAACCCCCCAAAACAAAACCAAAGAAACCTCAAAAAACCTCAAAAAAAAATAAAACCCAACCAGAAACCCCAACCAATTAACCAACCAACCAACCAACCAAAAGGACAAAACACTAACACCTTCAAAAAAAAAAGTTTATTTTTATTTAAGAGTCCTTATCACAAGTAAGAATCAAATGTTTCTTTTATCACCATTATTGTTATCCATGGGTAACATTCTCAATGGTCAAATGTGATGAGTGCAATCTCTGAAGTTAAAAGATCCATTTCTTTCCACCTCCTTTTCCTTTGACAGGTCAGTAATCTGGTTGAACAGAATGATGGTTCTTAAATTTTCCAAAGTGATTTCTAATTTTTGAAATATCTATTTTGACTGAGCTTAGAAATGTTTGTCTCCTCCCTAATTTCAGAAAGACCTAAGCGATAATTCCTAGAGAAACTAAATATTGTGGGTACTCAGCATTTAAGGTACTGGTCAAAAGGCCCAGACTTGCTATAGACTAACATTGTGGCTATTGTTTTCACTGAATGTCACATGTGTCAATAATTAATTACATATATTGCCATACTTTAAAATAGTTCAATAAAATGGACTAGAAGCCCATAAATGAAGTAGATAGTAGATTTGGTGGCAATATACCTATGTTCCAGAATATACTCAACTTTTATTTATTTAGCAAATACACAAGGTAAAGAAGCCCATACAAAGAGATTCAGCAAAGAAACAAACCACAAGTAAAACTTAGTAGTAAATATTTAGGTTTTGGATGACAGAAGATTTAGCACAAGTATCTCTTAGGATAACAATTTCAATGAGTGCTTTGATTCAAAAGACTAATTCAGATCATACCCTGGGAAAAAAACCTCCTAAAAACAAGGGGGTCCAGGAAGGATGGACGTTTCAAGCAGGAAATTTTGAGTGCTCAGGAACAGGCTATACCAGTGTGCCAAAAGGCCAGATGGAGGGGAAGATGGCTAGCTTGGTTAAATAGGGAGATTGTGAAGGAAATCAGGGATAAAAAAGGAAGTTTACCACCTGCGGAAAAAAGGGCTGCCAACTTATGAAGAATTTATGAAGATAGCTAGGTCATGCAGAAAAAAATCACGGAAAGAAAAGTACAATTTGAAGTAAATTTGGCTCATTCAGTTAGGGATAACAAAAAGTCCTCCTATAAATACATTAATAACAAAAGGAGGGGCAAGGCAAACCTTCATTCTCTGTTGGACTTAGAGGGAAATATGGTTAAGAAAGATGAGAAGAAGGCTGAGGTGCTTAACAATTACGTTGCCTCAGTTTTTACCAGTAAAACAGGTGGCCCTCAAGACAACTGGCCTCTGGAGCTGGTGGACAGGGAGAGGGAGATGAATAGCCCCCCTGTATTCCAGGAGGAAATAGTGACCGACTTACTGAGCCAGCCGGATCTTCACAAGTCTGCGGGACCAGACGGGATCCATCCCAGGGTGATGAAGGAGCCGGCAGAAGAGCTTCCCAAGCCGCTTTCCATCATCTTCCAACAGTCCTGGCTCTCTGGGGAGGTCCCAGATGCTTGGAAGTTGACGAATGTCATGCCAATCCACAAAAAGGGCTGCAACGCTGACCCTGGCAACCTGTCAGCCTGACCTCCGTGCCTGGCAGGGTTATGGAGCAGATCATCCTGAGTGCAATCACACAGCACCTTCAGGATGGACAAGAGATTAGATCCAGCCAGCATGGGTTTAGGAGGGGCAGGTCCTGTCTGACCAACCTGATCTCTTTTTGCGATCAGGTGAGCCACCTTGTGGATGAGGGGAAGGCTGTGGATGTGGTCTATCTAGATTTCAGCAAGTACTTTGACACTGTCTCCCATAATATACTCCAGGAAAAACTGGTAGTCCATGGCTTGGACAAGTGTACCCTCTGCTGGGTTAGGAGCTGGCTGGAGGGGCGGGCCCAGAGAGTGCTGGTGAATGGAGCTGCATCCAGCTGGCAGCCGGTCACTAGTGGTGTTCCCCAGGGGTCTGTGTTGGGTCCAGTTCAGTTTAACATCTTTATTGATGATTTAGATGAGGGGATTGAGTCCATCATCAGCAAATTTGCTGATGACACCAAGTTGGGAGGGAGTGTCGACCTGCTGGAAGGCAGGAGGGCTCTGCAGAGGGATCTGGATAGACTTGAGAGATGGGCTGATTCCAATGGGATGAAGTTCAATAAGGCCAAGTGCCGGATCCTGCACTTTGGCCACAACAACCCCATGCAGCACAACAGGCTGGGCACAGAGTGGCTGGAGAGCAGCCAGGCAGAAAGGGATCTTGGAGTACTAATTGACAGGAAGCTCAACATGAGCCAACAGTGTGCCCAGGTGGCCAAGAAGGCCAATGGCATCCTGTCCTGTATCAAAAATAGCGTTGCTAGCAGGACCAGGCAAGTGATCCTTCCCCCGTACTCTGCATTGGTGAGGCCACACCTTGAGTACTGTGTTCAGTTCTGGGCCCCTCAGTTCAGAAAGGATATTGAGGGGCTGGAGCGGGTCCAGAGAAGAGCAACAAGGCTGGTGAAGGGACTGGAGCATAAGTCCTGTGGGGAGAGGCTGAGGGAACTGGCGTTGTTTAGCCTGGAGAAGAGGAGGCTTAGAGGTGACCCCATCACTGTCTATAACTACGTGAAGGGTAGTTATAACCAGATGGGGTTGGTCTCTTCTCCCAGGCACTCAGCAATAGGACAAGGGGGCACGGGCTCAAGCTCTGCCAGGCGAAATTTAAGCTGGATATCAGAAAAAATTCTTTGCAGAGAGAGTAATCAGGCATTGGAATGGCCTGCCCAGAGAGGTGGTGGATTCCCCATCCCTGGAGGTTTTTAAATTGAGACTGGACATGGCACTGAGTGCCATGATCTAGTAAATGGACTGTAGTTGGACCAAGGGTTGGACTTGATGGTCCTTGAGGTCTTTTGCAACCCAATCGATTTTATGATTCTATGATTCATTCACACTTTAGCACCAGCTATAACACATAGTTTTATGCTCTTGGGAGGTAGAGGTTGTTACTTCATGTATGCTCTCAGATAAGGATATGGAGGTGGACAGTAGGAGAGTAACAGATTTAAAAACTAATTTAATAAGCCACATCTCTTTTTCCAAGCATGCATATGATAAATAATATATACTGTATAGAGCTCTGTTGTTTCACTTACTTAGGTCAATGTGGGTTTTGAACAAACTAAAGGAATTTTTACTTTAAACCCTGATTGTTCTTTAACTTTTATTTGCATTTCGAATAGTAATGTGGAAAAGTCAGTAAATGTAAAGTCAAAGATTACCCAGAGGGTAAGAAACTCTGTGGTCTGTAATTAGTAATACTGTCTTTCTTTTTACAGCAATAGATCTCAGAGCCTTTTAAAATGTATGGCTAAATGTTACTAATCTATTTTACACATTAGAAAACAAAGGAACAAGTTTTATCTTGGGAGCAGATCCCCTTTTATCAAGTACCAGGCAATATGCTGTCACTGCAGCTACGCTGTATCTCAATAGTGTTTGATTTTGTTACAGGTAACACATAACAGGAGGTATGAGCATATTTTAGATCTTTTGCAGATGTGTGCAGGCGTATATTCATTTGCTTCATAGTGTCCATTTCAAAGTCCAGAGGCCAGAGTCACTGGGATGTTTTACAGTACATCCTTTTTTTAGCTGAGAGGATTCTTTGTCCTGCATTTTTGATAATAGAATTCAGTACTACTGTGATCTCAGGTTTGTAAATTCTTAGTCTATCAGCTATGTAATACTTGGGGGTTTTTATTAATTTCAGCATCTGAGTTTTGAGGCTCTAAATTGGTTGTTTCGTTTGTTTGGTTTTGGTTGTTTTGTTTTGTTTCTTTTGTTTTTTTTGGGGGGGAGGTTAATGGTTTAGGAGCAGAACTAATCATCTGAGAAGGTAAAAACAATATGAATACATTTTTTTAAAACATCAGCACAACATGGACAGGATGGAGAGCTGGACAGAGAGGAGCTTAATGAAGCTCAGAAAAGCTCAGAAAAGACAAGTGCAGGTCCTGTACCTGTGAAGGTTTAACCTGTACAGAGTGAGGGTTGACCTTATGGAAAACAGCTCTGTGGAAAAGGACCAGTGGGGTCCTGGTGGACAACAGCCTGTCCTTGAGACTGCACTGTAAATGGTCAATGGAATTTTGGGGTGCATTAGAAAGAGTGGTACCAGCAGGTCAGGGGAGATGAGCCTGATGGTGAAGGATCTGCAGCATCTCTCTTAAAAAAGGCTGAGGGAGCTGGGCCTGTTCAGCCTCAAGGAGACACAGCTGAGAGGGAACCTCATCAACATTTGTCAAGGGAGTTCTCTAAAGCATGGGGCCAGATTGCAGGACAAGGTGCAGCAAGAACAAAATGAAACAGAGAAAGTTCCACCTGAGTATGAAGAACTTCTTTACTGTGAGGGTGACAGAGCACTGGAATAGGCTACCTATAGAAGTTGTGGAGCCTCCTTCTTGGAGATGTTCAAAACGTTACTTGACATGATTCCGTGCAACCTGCTCTCAGTCAACCTGCTTTAAGGGTTGGACAAATTGATCTCCAGAGGTTGTTTCCATTCCAAGCCATTCTATTGTGCTGTAATTTGTAATAAATACTGAAAAAAATACTGAAATCTTTTATAAAATTAAATCCAAGTTGGAGCTTTCTGGATTTGGCCTAAGTACCATAGAAGCAGAAGAGCAGAAAACTTTGCAGAAATCTGTGCTTTTCTGAAGCCTGTGGAGAAAAATAAGGGTTCTGTCTCAAAAAATGTCTAACAGAGAGTTTAATGCATTGGGTAACAGGCTGATGGATTATACAAAAGGAAAAGACTGTTTCCCTGCTTTATGCATGCCATCCAAGAGCATAGGTATTAAAATACCTTAACATTTCCATGTTGGTGAGGAATAAATAGTGAGCAACTGTAATTAATAACTATTAAAGCTGTTTGACTGATCATATCTTCTGACTTGCAAAATCTTTTATGTGCAGGTGTGTTCATTAATGGAATACATTAAATTCATATATTTCAACAGATAGTAATTTATGATCTTTTATAAGATCTGTCATGAAACAGAGGCAGAGATATAGGATTGTCTCAGTGCATTACATAGCAATTTGTACTCCCCTTTCCTCTGAAATGACTTGACTTTAGAGACTAAATATGAATGTCAATGCATTGGACAGCCACATTAGGTATACTTTTTGTTCTACCATCACCTGGGAATATTTGGAATAAACCTTTTATCACTGGTGAAACTGAGAACAAGACTGAACAATATTCAAAGTGGCTGGAGGAAATAATGTGTAGGAGCTCTATCTCTTTCACTTCATACATAAAAAGAGAAAAAGATGGAGTGTGTAACCCTCATTTATACATAGTAATGGTTCTTCTATGAGTTGTTAACTATTCTTTTCAACTTTTATTTGTTACTTTGTTTTTTCATCTTGGTACTTTCATAGAGTCTTAGGAAATAAAGACAAGTGATTGTTTTAGGCACTTATCAAATTCAGAGACCCCTTTACCCCTGGACAGATATGAGTATCACTAACTAATGTCAATAATAAAAGTTCTTGCTTTTGTCTGAGAGAAACATAAGCTGTAAGTATGTGAGGTGAAAAAGGGATATAAGGGCTGATTAGATAGAAAACAGAAGGAAAAAAATAGCCTTATGCCCAGCCTTTAATGAGTTAGCGGAGGATTATAGGTGAATTATGTCAGCTCTTAAAATACTACTGACAAATCTCTCAGGGAGTCTTTTGTCCTGCTTGTCTATTTAACAGCACATTGAGATTATCATAATTAAGTATAGATAGTCAACATATTAAATGGATTAGTATCTGCTGTATATACAATCTTCCTATAGTTATCTAATTATACATTTATTAAGGAGGAGCTATAATACTATCACATAAAGCTAAAGCTTAAACTTTTATGTCTTTTTTAATGAATCAATTCACAATCTAAAAAACTCTGCCATACTTCAGGTGTAAAGTAAGACAGGTATTAGCCTTCAAGAAGCCCATCTCACTGGACTTTGTATCTATCATCGTAAATGAAGAGCAACAAGTTAACCCCTAATGGAAACGGAGAAAATTTATTGGTTACTGTTGTCTGCTGCTGATTTCTGCATACCTGGGACCCATTTTGGCTGTAGGATGTTTGTCTACAGTTCAGTGCCACAGAATCATTGGGAGTAGATGACCCTATTACTTTGCTTTTGAAGGAAAATGAAGGGATTAGATATGACTGAACAAAAGGGCGAATGGCATTGAAATGTATCAGAGTAATTGGATGGAAGGGACAAAAGAGTAAGACCAAACAGCTCAAAAATACAGTCTTAAAAATTGTGTATGAGGAGGTAAAAGTGTTGTCCTTCCCTTTGTGGATTGTTATAGAGGACAGAAAGAAAGAAAGTTCTATGAGATGTGTAAAATTTGATATATTTCAGAGCAAAGTAAACAAAATGATCAAGGAGTTGTAGGCAATGAGTCATGAGGAGAGATGAAAAAGAATAAATCTCCATTGCTTGAGTAATGCTGACTAACAGGCACACTTTCTTCAAGAATAAGGAAATGGGTTCTTTAATTTATCTGTCTAGATTTCTAAAGATGTACAATGAAAGGGAACTTCTGAGAACTTTTCAGGATATGTTGCAAAAACAAACTTTTAACTAAAATGATCACCTTAACAGCCAAACACAGAAGAAGAAGAAATTTTAGAAAATTGAAGTATTATGCAACAAAATATATGGGACAGGAAGAAGGGTGTCTCAGCACAGAGTACAGTGGGACTGTGAAAAAATCTAGGGATGTCATGAAAGACCCCAGACTGGCTAGAAAATATATACAAAAATAGAGACCCCCATGCTGTCAGTAATCCAGCATACCTAAATCCTGAGATAGTGGATGTCATTGAAATGATTTTTGTTCAACTAAAGCATCTGAGGACTTCATGTAACTTGTTTGTTTGTTTGTTTTTGTTTATTTGTTTGTTTTTGTTTGTTTGTTTTAAACACAGGTATTGTGGAGAACATGACAGGCCAAAGTAACATAACCATTTGAGGATAGTGCTTTATCCTGCTATAGCTCTTATATATAGATTTATGCCCATTCATATACATTTATAAATTACATTATCAAAGAACTGAGGTCAGATTTTGGAATTCAGGAAATAGCCCTTCATCCACAGCAAAAAGGCTGTTGCTGCAGCTGCGGGGAGGGGGGAAGGAAGAGTTGGGAGGGGACGTGAAAATCATTTTCAGACAAAAAAACCCCATAAGGTGTGCATGACACAAATTGCTCTCCCTCTGAAATTTACAAGTCTGTAATTTCAGCCAAACACTTGGTGTGCCTGCATTCAGGTCAGTGACAAAAGGAAATGAAGAGTAATGTGTGTGAAAGAGAAGACGTGATTTTCCCATGTGTTTCCATCATTCCTCTTCCTCCTTTACGACAAGTGCCCGTGACTTTGAGAGACGGCTTAAGTAAGTGACTCAGTCTTCAGGGTTAACAATGAGGAGTTCGGAAGGGTTTTAATTGTGAAAATAAGAATGAAGGGCAGTTGTAACTTTGGACTGACGCTGAGAGCTGCCTTAAAAGAAGCTTGATAAGGTCAGACTCATAAACTTGGTAGTTACTCAAGTGGAAACCAAATTCTGGAGCTGTGAGACACTTCGGCGGATAATTAGCATAAACCAAGTCAAGTACCCCACCACAGAGAAGGTAAAACCACAATCAGAAATATAATTGAACCTAAATTAGCCAAAATTGTGGCCCAGATGTTTTCCCTTGACTTGTGAAGAGAACCCACAATAATTCCAAGGACAGAATTAGGTCCATAATTCTTAAATGACTGGAGATTCACTCAGCAATTTTTGAGTCAACAAAAATGAAATAATGGGTGCTGTGTGTTGGGTTTTTTTGGAAGGACTGAGGGCATTTTGAAGTGGCATGTTATACAGCTGTACAAACTGAAATCTATTGGTTTGTGTGTACAATGTCAGTTTGCTTACCTGGCCATGTGTGTGCCTGAAAATTTACTTGCCATTACATGGACCTGTCTACTATCTGACTTACAGCAATTCATTTCATACAAGCTGACATTCAACAGTTCATAGAATGGTTTGAGCTAAAAGGCATCTGTCTTGGGTTGAGCTGGCAAAATGCCAGCTGTCCAGGACAGAGTGAAAAGGGTTGCTCCTCCCCCCACCCCAACCAGCTAAGGGAAAAAAGAAGAGAGAGAGGACAAAAAACCCTCCAAACTAGTTTTAGGCTGAAACTAACTATATGTATTTATACAGAAAAGAGAAAATTAAGAGAGAACTACAATATAACATACGCTTGCACAAGTTTTATATATATAACAAGAAATAACTTCCCACTCCCCAGTTAATATAAAGCCCATTACTCTAGATTCATAAGCACTCTAAAAGACACCTAGCAAGAAAGAGAAAGTATAACAAGAATATATTCCTACTTCCCTGAAACTAAAACAAAATACGATGTAGCGGCAGCAGAGGCAGGGCCTAACAGAAGAGAACAACTGCAGCAGTCTTCTCTGTACTCCAGCCATGGTGGAACTGACCTAACACCCCCCACTGCTGCACACATATCTTAAGTTTGAGTCATCTGGTATGAAATACTTCTTTGGTTACCCAGTCAGGTGAGAGCTGTCTCTCAATCCACATAGATTCTCTGAGCCTGCTAATTTGAGGCCCAGCTAAAACCACTGCAGCACCATAAAGATTCCCACTCCCCTTCTATAGGCAGGGCTACTTTCTAAAAGACTGTGTTATTTTGAGCACCATTCAACCTGGCCTTGGACACTTCCAGAGATGGAACACTCACAACTTCTCTGGGCAATCTCTGCCAGATCCTCACAATTCTCACAATCAAGAATTTTATCCCTGAATCTAACCTAAACCTTCTGACTTTTAGTATGAGATTAGGATAATCTAAATATACCCTTTCTTTTTCAACAGCTGATAGTGACTTACTGCTTTTAGTCAAATGCTTTTTGCAGTGTCCTGCTGACAGACCTCAGATTTTCTTTGTCTCCTTTTTTTTTTTCCCTAGATATATTTATCAACTGTCAGACCTTATGTCTTTACCTTCTCTGGACTCTCAAAGGTCCTTTATTCTTAGATTGGTCTCTATTGAGTCTTCTGAGTATCCAAAATGTCTTCTTACAAAAATGAGTGTTTTGAAGGCACAGGAGAAAATGTAAGAAGTACCTTTTATCATTTATGCAACCACTTTCTGCTCTGATTCACTTTAGAGATGGTCTGTGACATAAAGCATTTCAATTTTCCACATTTTTTAATTAATGCGCTGGTTTTCAATGATGCTTATGATATAAAATTTTGCCTATATAGTCACCTGTAGGGTATAAGTGGTCTAAATTTACCTCTTTCAGAATTTCTTTTGTAGACTAAATACTATTCAAACCCCGAATAGGATACAGAGGAGCTCCTTCTTCATCTGATCTGTGAAAATTTTCATATATATTTTTGTTGCAAGACATCAGTAGTAACCAGAATGCCTACCTGAGTCAGCACTCAGGAACCTTACTGCTCCAAAGTACCACTTTCACAAAAAAGAAAAATCATTTCTCTGAAAATCGGACAAGAGATTACACTGATCCTCTCCCTTCCCACCCATCACTCCACAATGATATTTTCATTATGTTACTGCTAGAGTGTCTTGGTTCCATCCTGACCGTCCCCAGCCTGAGCTGCCCCCTCCCTCCCCCCCCCCCCCCCCTCCTCAAAGCAGGGAAAAGGAAAGGGAAAAAAAAAACAAAACAAAACCTTGAAAGAAACTGAGCCAAGTCAGTATATATATCTGTATATGTATATTCTCTAAATGTCTGCAATTATATGTTTGCAATTTGCTCTCACAATAGGAAAAGGGAAAAAGAAGGGGAGGAAAAAAGGGAAGGGGAAAACAGGGGCAACAAAGAGACAAAACAGAAGCAATGGGTACCAAAAACAACCCCACCCACTCTCGAAGTAAACCAGTACAACACAATCCCACAAACCACTCTGAGAAGAAAGCTAGCCCTCTCTCTCTCACGTCCCTTCACTTACGTCTTTTTCCTGATCTCTTGCGTGGCTCTGATAAAGAACTGAAATCAGCAAAAAAACCTCACTGCCCTCAACCCTCGTCACAAAACAAAGAGAGGCTAAACTTCCTATCTCCTGTCTCATATCCTCCCTGGTCCCGTGGGAGGGGAAAGAATGGGTGAGGAATACCTAGGAGACAAGCCCCTCCCTAGTTACATCTGGTTACCAGGGTAAAACCTGGATCAAACCATCACAAAGAGCAATGCAGGTCTTGAGTCATATAAGGAAGTCTGTTAATTGAGTACTTTTGCGACCTCTTCCCCCCCCTCCACACCCCCATCCCCCCCAAGCTTTTGAATTTTGTTTGTTTTATAAGCATCCCTAAAGATATTGGAATATTTCAAAAAAGCACTCAGCTTTTGGAGACATCATGAGGCTCATAGCAAACATCAACAAGTTCATAGTAAAGAGGTTTTGAGGAGGACAAGTCAAGATCTTTGAGGCCCACACATTAGTTTAAAGTTTTTAGTGAAAACATTAGAGTGGCCATTCCATGCTAGACCAAAACTCTATCTGTCTCAGTATCCAGTCCAACATCATAAACTCTGAGGGAAGTACAAAAATCAGATCTGTACCTAAAAATAATTTCCTGTCATATCCTGCACCTTTCCACAATCTGCACAAGAAGGTTTTCCCTGAGATGAAGGTGATCTTTAATTTTTCTATTGGAGATATGACATTTAGAGTCTTCATTGCCCATTTTCCTGTGCAAAGTGAAAGTAAAATACCACCATTTTGATCAGGCTGCATTTTCCACTCATTTTCCACTAATACAAATGACAATCTCAGAGGCAAGGAAATGGCAAAAGAGGCACTCAGTCTGAATATGCTTATCCCTGGGGTTATGCTTCTGATAAACACACAGAATCATAGAATTGTTAAGGTTTGAAAAACGTTCTATGATCGGGTCTAATTAAGCTAGCAATGCCACATTGCCACTAAATAACATCTCCAAGTGCCACGTACATTTGTTTTTTTAACACTTATAGGGATGGTGATCCAACAGTTTCCCAGGCAGACTGTTCCAGTGACTGACAACCATTTCGGTGAAAGAAAAAATTCTTAATATGCAACCTGAACCTCTTGTGACACAGCTTAATGGTATCATCTTGTCCTGTTGCTTGTTACCTGGAAGAAGAACCTGACCCCACCTGGTTACACCATCCTGTCAGGGAGTTGGAGAGAGTGATAAGGTTCCCTCTGAGCCTCCTTTTCTCCAGGCTGAGCCCCACCCCAGCTCCCTCAGCTGGTCCTCATCAGACTTGTGTTCCAGACCCTTCCCCAGGTCCATTGACCTTCTCTGGATATGCTCTAGCATCTCTATGCCTGTCTTGTAGTGAGGGGTCCATAACTGAACATAGGTTTCCAGGTGCAGCCTCACCAGTGCCAAATATGTCCTACAAGGAGTTTTGTGTTAGAGAAAATCTGGAAGAAGAGGAGTGGAGTGGAGACATTAGTTTTTGGGTTTGTTTCCTTGTTGGTTTTGAGGTTTTTTTGGTTTTTTATTTGTTTGTTTGTTTGTTTTTGCTTTAAATGCAAAGTATAGTGTAAGATCTTTTCAAAACTTGAACAAGAATTTCCTGTGTGCAAGCAAGACACAATATTTGTAATACTTCTGTTTATCTGTGTATCTCCCAGCAGACCTGTTTGTAAGTCTGCTTCTGTGCACATATCTTTGTGTACATCAGTCTGTTTCTCATCCTGCTGCCTCTCTCTCTTTCTTTTGTTATGTATGTGGTGTCTCCTTCCCAAATCCCTTATGCTTGTTTTCCTGATGCATTTATTTATGTTCCTTCGCTAATTGAAAATCTCATATTTGAAGTTATTATTCTGATTGATGTCTGTCATTTTGATCAAGCAGTTGCTCACAGATGCTTTGTTAGAACAATTTTGCTTGTTAGATTATCACCATCCATCTCCCTGCTGACCTTCTGTGATGTTAGGTAACAAAACCATTAAATATTTCCTGCAAACAGGAAGCAGCAATTGGCCATCCTCTCACGTGTGCATGGCTGCAGCTACAACAGCAAAGCCCTGAACATGCAGCTGTGTAGGCAGGTTCCATTTCTGATTGTAATGGAGATTTCTTCCTAGACAGTGGAACGGGGAAATTACTTGTCATAGTCTGTTAATGTTATTCTTCTTCTTTTTTTTTTTTTTAATATGCTTTGGACACTTAAGTAGGAAGGTGGCTGTGTATTCTACTAGGACTTTGCTCAACAGATGGAATTCCAGTGCAAACTTTTATGTCTTCTGAGAAAACAAATCTAATAAAAATAGAAAAATGAAGACATTTGTGATTAAGTCCATAAAATCTCAGATTCTCTTTTTTAAAAATCAGATTTTTAAAGCTGCTGTGCTGCAAACTCACGAGTATTTCTGTCAGAGAAGTTCCCTTGGTATCTGAAGTTCTGCTCTGAGTATGCCAAGAACTCTGGTCTTGACAGAGTGAGATATCTATTTTATGTTTAAATCCTCCTGAGATTCACAAAACATGAATGTCTCTGCCTGTCTCATGTGAAGGACTTGCTCCCTGAGTTATACATTGGTATGTATTAAGTATTTATTGGAGCAGGGACCAGAACCCATGTGTTCATCTCCCACATGACTATCTAACCCAACAGACAAAGGAATCTTGCTTATTCATTCTTTCTGTCTGACTTGATGAATATTTCATTTTATCTTGCAAAGTGGAATAACTTCAAGAAACTCAAAGAATATGTACCCAAGAATACCCAATAACACAATAGTTAGAATTATCTCCCAGAAAAGTGGACATATGAATTCAAGGTGCTGAGCCAAAGAGGTAAAACTGTTCTCCCACTGCTGTGTTGTAAAAGAAAGCAGTGATTTCCACCGTATATTACTTGAAGGTCAGTCTTATGGATACATTTCAAGAACACTCTGAGACTCTATCAGGAATTTTTTGGCTGACTATTTTATGGGTATGTACTTTTAAAGCCATGAAGTTCATTTATACAACAACCACCACCAAGTATTTCATACAAAATTGTCTTTAGACAAAATGGTTAATATTATGAAGTGGTGATTTGAAACAAGGTATTTTAATTTGTGTATTTGAAGCCCAGTTTTCTTAGTGAGTTTTTTTTCTCTCTCAAAGCAATCCATTCCTAGTGCTTGGACTTGTTTCTTAATGAGATAGTGTGAATCCTTGGAGCAGGAAGTTTGAGTCTCTCAATCTTTTGATCTTACAGTTCCTGGGCAGGCCCTACGTTTACTCTGTTTACTTTTCATTTACAAAGAGCATGATTGTAGGAGTGGGTTGTGGATCTAAATCCTGAGTGAAAGGTAGAAGTCACTGTACCCATAAGGACAGTTCCCTAGTCTTGCAAAAATGTTTCACCTGCCTCTCTATCTCAAGTTGCCACTTTCTATCAGAAATATATATATTCACTTTAGGGTTGTTCTCTTCATCTTACAGCTGCTTTGGGTCTGCTTTTGCACAATTATGTAGTTCACAGTCACAATGCAAAAGCAAAGAGAAACTCTGAGAAATGGAAAATGGGAGAAAGATGAAAGAACAAATGGGAAGTGAATGGAAAAAGTGAAGAAATTAAGAAAGAAACATCCTTCTAGGAATACTGTTCAAAATACTTCTTCACTACTAAACTAAATGGTTTGTGACACTTAGTTGAATGCTAATAAAGACACCAGATGTGAAATACTTGTAGTAAAAATTTCAAGGTTCTTAGTTTAATTATGTACTACTAGGTAGAAACATGTCTCATAGGTTTTTTAGGTTTTCTCCAAAACCTGATCTAATGGAAGTGATGAGAGAGAAACCCTGCTTGCATGGGATTTTCTTCTTCTCATCTGAACAACACTTAGTAACATATAAAGCAATTTTCAACTATGTCTAGGATGCAGAATCCATGTGGTCAGTGTTGATGCAGGAAGCAATAAGGACTGGTGCATATATGACCAGCAGGTATAGCTACATAGAAGAGATCAATGTCTCCTTTCTCAAATAGTAACTCCAGAAGCTCAAAGATTTCTGTTCCAAAACTGGTGTAGCACAGTAGTGTGTGTGCACTCATTCTCTGGGTTTGGTCAAAAAAACTTTCACCTCTAGTATAGTGACATAGGATCAACATGACTCTTAGTTTCCTGCTAACTGGCCTTGATTCATCTCAAATCATGCTTTTACATTAAGAATTTTTATTTAAAAAAGAAGGAGGAACAAAAATAGGTTGGACAGAATTAAAAAATATAAGACGAGTATATGTAATATTGGACATTAACTTTTTGATTGACTGGGTTTTGTTTGGGGGTCACATCAGTTGATAATGTTCAAGATTCAGTCTAAGGTGTGTTTCAATGATGTAGAGTCCCATAGATAGTTTTGGTATCATATCCCTTTAGTTTGGGATGAGGTCTTTGATTTCAAATGAGGTATTTTTACAATTATATATTGCTAAAGACATCAAAGCTATGTGAAAATAATGTAAAGTGGTTATAGTTGAGATAATTTTTGATGGTGGTAACCTCAATATCCAATAACCATGTAGTCTTCACAGAGTAGAAGAATTTTTTGGTCTTAAAAACCTTGAATGATTAAATTCTGGGTTGGATTTATCCCTTACGCTGTATGAACTTGACATGTTATCCTTTACAAAGAATAAGTCTTGGCATTGGAAACAGAAGACATGTACAGTGACAAACAGGTAATTCTACCAGGAAAATAAGTCTTATGGCATTTTTCTTCTACAGCCTTGCATTGGCAACTGTGACATGCTTTATCCTCTCCAAACATATGACTAAATGAGGGTATAAGAAAGCCCAGCTTATCAATAGGTGGCTTAGGGACTGCTGCTACCATCAAAATTTTGGGTTTTTTGATCATGGGGCCAACTCTATGTTGCCTTGTCTCCTCAAACCAGATGGGCTTCATCTATCTAGGAAGAGCAAAAGAACTGTAGCCCATAAGTTGGCAGGGATAGTTAGGAGGGCTTTAAACTGGTTTTGAAGAGGGAAGGGTCTGAAACTAGGCTCTCCAGAGATAAGCCTAAGGGCATAGAGCCCGAGTTGAGAATAAAATCAATGGCCCAGCTGAAGTGCATGTACACCAATGCACGCAGTATGGGAAACAAACAAGAGGAGCTGGAAGACATAGTGCAGCAGGAAAACTATGACGTAGTTTCTGTCACAGAAACATGGTGGGATGACTCAGATGACTGGAGGACTGCTATGGGGAGCTGCAAGCTCTTCAGAAAGGACAGGCAGGGTAGGAGAGGTGGAGGGGTAGCTTTATATGTTAGAGAGTCTCTTGACTCTGTTGACCTTGAGGTCAGCAGTGACAAGGTTGAGTGCCTGTGGACCAGAATTTGGGAGAAGGTCAACAAGGCTGACATCCTTGTGGGTGTCTGTTACAGACCACCCAATCAGGATGAAGAAGGGGATGAATTTTTCTGTAAGCAGCTGGCAGATGTCACAAAATCTCCAGCTCTTGTTCTTATGGGTGACTTTAACCTGCCAGATATCTGTTGGGAGCTTAGTATTGCAGAGAAGAGGCAGTCTAGGAGGTTCCTGGAGTGTATAGAGGACAATTTCCTTCATCAACTGGTAAATGAGCCTACCAGGGGTAAGACCTCGCTAGATCGACTGTTTCCAAACAGAGAGGGGCTGGTGGGTGATGTAGTGATTGGAGGCCACCTGGGGCATATCGACCATAAAGTAATAAAATTTTCAATACTCAGGGATGTAAGGAGAGCCATCATTAAAACATCTACAGTGGACTTCCGGAGGGCAGATTTTGGCCTATTCAAAAGACTGATTCAGAGCACACCCTGGGAAACAACCCTTAAAGGCAAGGGATCCAGGAGGGATGGACATGTTTCAAGCAGGAAATTTTGAGTGCACAGCAACAGGCTGTCCCAGTGTGCCGAAAGGCCAGCCGGAGGGGAAGATGGCTAGCTTAGTTAAATAGGGAGATTGTGAAGGAAATCAGGGATAAAAAAGGAAGTTTACCACCTGTGGAAAAAAGGGCTGCCAACTTAAGAAGAATTTATGAAGAGAGCTAGGTCATGCAGAAAAAATTCAGGGAAAGAAAAGTGCAATTTGAAGTTAATTGACAGGAAGCTCAACATGAGCCAACAGTGTGCCCAGGTGGCCAAGAAGGCCAATGGGATCCTGTCCTGTATCAAAAATAGAGTGACCAGCAGGACCAGGGAAGTGATCCTTCCCCTGTACTCTGCGTTGGTGAGGCCACACCTTGAGTACTGTGTTCAGTTCTGGGCCCCTCAGTTCAGGAAAGATATTGAGGGGCTGGAGTGAGTCCAGAGAAGAGCAACAAGGCTGGTGAAGGGACTGGAGCACAAGTGCTGTGGGGAGAGGCTGAGGGAGCTGGGGTTGTTTAGCCTGGAGAAGAGGAGGCTGAGAGGTGACCTCATCATTGTCTATAACTACCTAAAGGGAAGTTATAACCAGGTGGGGGTTGGTCTCTTCTCCCAGGCAGTCAGCAATAGGAGAAGGGGGAATGGGCTTAAGCTCTCCCAGGTGAAATTTAAGTTGGATATGAGCAATAAATTCTTTGCAGAGAGAGTAATCAGGCATTTGAATGGTCTGCCCAGAGAGGTGGTGTATTCCCCATCCCTGGAGGTTTTTCAAGTGAGATTGGACGTGGCACTGAGTGTCATGATCTAGTAAACAGACTAGAGTTGGACCAAGGTTTTTACTTGATGATCTCTGAGGTCTTTTCCAACCCAGCTGATTCTATGATCCTATACATATATTGGTGTGGAATCAAATAAGTATTTGCAATATTTGCATGGTTTTTTTAACTGAAAACAAACACCTTCTTTCTTTTTATTATTTTTCATAGTAGTTACACAGAGGTCTTTTACGCCAGACAGGGGAAAGTACGTTATTTTCATCCCCCTCTTAAATACTCTATAAAGAACTCTGTCGTTCATAATAGCTTTGTTTACTGCGTAGTACAGCATGTTCTAATTATCACCTCTGCCTCACTAACCATACGTTTTATATTCTCATACTCATCAGTTAGTTTTATACTGCCTGCAGAAATGAGGAGAACATTAATAAGAATATTTTTTTCAGGATATCCTTTTGGATGAAATTATGAGAAATAATGTACTAAAGCACAGGGATTCAGTGTTGCTTTCCCTTCCCCTTCCCCTTCCCCTTCCCCTTCCCCTTCCCCTTTCCCTTCCCCTTCCCCTTCCCTTTCCCTTTCCTGCCTTCCCTTTCCCTTTCCCTTTCCCTTTCCCTTTCCCTTTCCCTTTCCCTTTCCCTTTCCCTTTCCCTTTCCCTTTCCCTTTCCCTTTGCCTTTCCCTTCCCCTTTCCCTTTCCCTTCCCCTTCCCCTTCCCCTTTCCCTTCCCCTTCCCCTTCCCCTTCCCCTTCCCCTTCCCCTTCCCCTTCCCCTTCCCCTTCCCCTTCCCTTTCCTTTCCCCCTCCCCCCCTCCCTCCCACCCTCCCTCCCGCTCTCCCTCCTGCCTTCCCTTCCCTCCCTCCTGCCCTTCCACCCTTACTGCCTGCCTTCCTGCCTTCCTTCCTACCTGCCTTGCTGCCTGCCTGCCTGCCTGTCTTCCTCTACTTTCCTCTCTTTCCTCTGTTTTCTTTTCTCTATTCTCTTTCCTCTATTCTTTCCATTTTATTTAGGTAGACATAAATTCAAAAGAGGTTACTATTTCTGTTTGGATGTATTGCCTATCAATGACCTGTCTGTAAATGTGCAACAAATTCAATTCTCTTCAGTGCTGTTATTCTCATTGTAAGGTATAATTGACCTTCAGCAGAGGCCAGTGGTGCAGCTATTACATGCATCAACATTCAGATGTACAAATATTGCCCAGGGTAAAGTTATTTAGTAACCTAGCTCCAAAGGTAACAGAAGATGGAGGTAAGTATTAATAAGTAATTGGAGGAGGGGAGGGGGAAGTTCCATCTTTATGATTTTTGTTAGTCGCCATATCCACCTTGCATTTTACTTAGGAAACTAAATGGAAAATGTTTATTGTCTTATCTGTAAAACTCTTGTTATCTTTAAATGCACAATTAACTCAGGTACTTCACCCAGCAGTCCGGATTTCTTGGCAAGAGTTGCAAAGTTTCAGTCCATATTTAACATGTTTTCTGATTATTTGCAATAGGAAAGCACATGAAAACTATTAATATCAGATTACACCTGTATATATATATATTTATAAAGTGCACACACACAAACAATTGTGATATTTGTATTAAACTTTTCTCATTCTGAGGAGATACCTTTTTATATTTTCTGATAAGAAAATGAGAATGACTGAAGTGCCTTTTGTCAGCTGGGCTTGTTGACATACTATCTGATACCTCTGGACATGAAAGTTCACCAGATTTGGAAAATACATATCATGTGAAAACAAACAAACAAACAAACAAAACAAAAGAAAATTCAAAACCATCTGGAAATAAGCTGGACAAAACTGATTCCACCTTTTCAGAGTATTATGTGTTTGTAACTTAACAAATATATGAAAGCTACAAAATTAACAACATACAATGAAAAATCTGAAAGGAAACTGAAAATTTCTGATTATATGCTGTGGGGTGATGGCCCCTGATAAGGCCTGATGGGTTGAGGGAGACATCTCAGCCCCCTGGAGGGATGCTCCTGGCCGAGGACAAAGGCTTTCAAACTGACAAGATTAACATAGGGCGGAGTGTTGTTTAAGGAATGACATAGCCCTCCTTTGTGATATCTTCTATAGCCACTCTAGGAGCCACCTCCCCTCAAGCATTTGCATCACCCCACCAAAAGATTGACTTTTAGCCACACAAAACCACATGAAAGAAAAAAAGGTATAAAAAGTGTGTGGAGTTTAAACTCCAGGAGAGCGGAAAATGCCAGGACTCTGTGAGGGTAACTGCTGCAGCTTGTCCTGTCTCCTCCTACTTCCTGGAACAATGTAGGGGTGAGAAGACCATGTGCTTTCTATTTTTCTATACTTCACTTTCTTAACTTTACTTTCTTACAAAGCTTATTCCTTTATACATTCTATCTTACATCTTATGCTAATAGCTACTTTGATTCTTGCTTTATAAGCATACTCTTTCTTGACTGTGTTTTGCTGCCGTAATACTAACTACAGTAATTTGCCTCACTCTTTACTACTTTATATTGGTTATTTCTTTTTGTTATTCTTACTTTATAAGAACAGCTCTGTTTTGCAACTACAGTAACTTACTGTACTTTCAATGCGCAGTTTCTTTTTCAACATGTGTGTTGATAAGAAGCAGTTCTGTTCTTTCCTTTTGTTTTGTGTTACAGAGTGAGTGGTGTGCAAGATATTTTATTGTCTTATGTTATTGAGAGAGTGTCTACATAAGTGTTTTAGGTGGCTGTGTTTTTAGTTAGTAGTTCTTTGTGCCTAGTTTCTGTCTGTTGTGAAAATGGGATACATTGCTGTGTTGTAACTTGAGTTTAGTGTGTTTGTCTCTGTAAAATGTGTTTTGTGTTGGTTTCTTTTGGGGTCTTTTATTATCAATTAAATACAATCTTGCAGCTGAACGTTATCACCAGCAAAGCAGAACCCACAATAACTGTCACATATTTGTATTAATAAATGTTATTTTGGAAGGGGTTGTGAGAAAAGTTCTTTTCTGGCTGAAGTGTGGCTTCATGTTAGAAGTCAGAAACCCTTCCAACCTGTGAGCTGTCCATTAGTTGACAGACAGTGTTGGGGACATAAGGCTCTGATTGTCTAGAAGTGCTTATGGGTAATAACTTTTATTAATACAGTTAAGACTAGAAACCTTTGCATTACTGCTTCCCTCCTCCCTTTCACGTGACATATGCTTAGAAATAGCAAAAAAGAATGATTCCCAGGTTAGCAGACTTCAGGTTGTTTGAAGCAATTTTCTTGATCTTCACAAAGGAAATAAATTAATTCCACCAACTATTTCCTAATTTAAGACGATTTTGGGAAATGGATGTAGCGTAAATGTTGAACAAATTAGGACTTTGGACAAATTTATAGAAGAAATAATTGTTTCCAAGGTTTAAATGAACAAAACAATGTGGCTTTTTCTGTATTTTAAGCTTTTTTTTTTTAATGTAGCTTACAGTTTTAAGAATATTGATGTAGTTTACTATCTTTAATAAAGGGATGTCTCTTGTTATAATCTTTTCCATGTGCCAGGTTATGAGATATGATCAAAAGACTTTCTATGTTTCTTCTGTGAAAGTTAAAAATGTAATTTTAAAATCATTACTAGGAATTCATTTTAAGCCTTTTTTAAATTCAAATTTATAGGACTAAGCACAGAATTTTAATCAGTATTACTGCATCACTTTTTCTTTTAGACTCCCCAGTAATAGTTTGTTTTTCCTTGAACTTCAGTACTTGCACAGTCCTGTCTTGTTTTTAAAAATACATCCATTACTGAATTTTGGTGGGGATGAGAGTCCTGTATTAGTTCCTCTGCCAGAACAATAATTATTAATGCATGGACAAACACCCATATGGAAAACTGCCAGTATTTTCCAGAACGACCCAGCTCTATATATGGCAGTTTGCTCCAAACACCCTACAAATGTGTCATGGTAGCATGGTACCCAACCTAGCCAGTATTGTAGTTAGGGACATTCCAAAAAGCTCAAGGAACAAGAATATTTTGTAGTGTGTTGTCTGTGCAAATTTCTTTACCAAGTGTGATTTTTTGGAGAGTTCCAGTCTGGTTTCCAAATGAGAAAAAAATTCAAATAAACACCCATACTGTGATGCTCATAAGTGTTAAGCAGTTTGACCACATATTGGCTTCATTGTTCAACACCGTAGTCTGCAGGGCAGACCAAATTCTGTCAAGCCACTACTAGAAAGAAATTAACAGAGAGATGCACAGCCTCCTCACCTTTGCTTTTTTATTAAATCCCTTCTGTGATGAAAAGTCCTGCAGGTTTGTTTTTTTACTTCTTTTTGACATTGTAAATGCTAAAGCCAGTAAGTTAATAATTACCCTCACCACATAAACAATGTGCACACAAAGCTTGTACATGAGAAATTTAATTCTTCAGCTGAGAGATGCAATCTCACAGTACAGAACCAATTGTCATAGTTGGTGCTCACATAAAATAAAGTCTACAGTCCTCTTGTCCCACTGATTGCTGTGTGCCAATAATGGAAGTAAATTGATGCACAAGGACATAATGATTTAAAAAATCAGACACAAAACAGCCTTTGATATTAATAGCTTCCTTTCGTCAACTCTGCAAACTGATTGCCCATCAACAATATAGTTAATTGAATCTGAAAATAAAAGTATCCCTGCAAATTCCCCATTTTCTCCCAAATAAAAAAAAAAAAACAACAACCCCAAAAATAGCATTCTTTCATTAAATTTTGCAAATAAATTCAAAACATTGACTTGAGCAAAAATGATGACATAGCTAACCAAAAAATCTCCAAAGACAGTATTGAAAACATAATGACAAGTGAAAATGAGTTAAAAAAAAGTGGCTATAGTTAAAGGGAGGAAGCAGGCAAACAGCAAAGCATTTATTTAGTATATAAAAATCTGCATAACATTCTTCCAATCACTCTGTCTATATGCAAACCCAGTCATATATGAAGAGTTTTTTTTGTTCTGTAGAAAGGGATTTAGTTCCTGAGGACTTTTTTCTTCCTAACTAGCTGTCAGCTGTTACTGTCAGCAGTGATTAAACATAAGCAGTAGTTGTGATTCATCAACACCAGATAGAATCATCACAGATGTAAAGTATTCATTGTTCCAAGGTCAGATCTTGTATGAAGCTAGGACAACTTTATGCACCAAACCCTGTGTCTGGTTTATTTATGGTAATTCATTTACTGTCATATCATTACAGAACAAGGAGAAAATTTATATGCAATTGTTGAAATATGCTCAGAAAACTTGGGGAGGATGATGTGTATATGTATGCGTGTCTATTTTATGAACAGTATGATATGCTGGATCTATCCCTAAGCACATACACTCCAGTGTGAAAATTAATGCTTTGTATCTATAGAGAACCTGACGCATTTACAGATCTCTGAACAGCTTAAAAACAGTGCAGCATCCCTCCCCTGGGCATTGCTTTGGCTTGTTTCTTAACCAGCAAACTCCTCAGGAAATCACTCACCAAATCTACCTAAAACAACAGGACTATTACCAGGATCAACAACTCTGGACATTTTTAATACTTATTTAATAATAATAATTAGAGATGGCTAAAAAGAGATTATGTGATCTGTTGGACAAGACACAGCAAGAAAATAACTAAGTGGGGAGTATGCCCTGGAATTCTGTGTTCCTAATCCCGTGTCTCAGCTTGCAAATTTGTAATTCCAGATAGCTGAGAATCATGTTTGACAAACCTGATTGTCTTCTCTGACAAAATAACCTGCTCAGTCAATGTAGGACAAGAATTACACATTGTTTAGTGGGGTTTTTCCAGGGCTTTCTGTGTGGTTTCCTATAAACTCATCCTGGAATAACTGATGTGTTAGGGACTAGAAAAAGGGGTCTGTGCAATGGCTGACAGGTTATACTCAGAGCGGGGTGGTAAACAACAGCTTTTCCAACTAGCAGTCTATCACAACTGGGGACCCCAGGGGTTGATATTCAGCTCAACACAGTTCAATATCTTCACAAGTGATGTGGAAGATGAGAATCAAGTGCACCCTGATGAAGTTTGCTAATAAATTCAAGCTGAGTGGGGAAGTGGACACTTTGTAAAGGAGAGACTCTGCAGAAAGACTTGCACAGGCTGGAAGAGGTGGCTGACAAGAGCCTTATGATGTTTGACAGCGTTGTAAAGTCTTGTACCTGGGAAAACGTAATCTCTGAGTGTAGCACAAGCTGCGGTGAGATTGCCAAACTGGGAAGTAACTCTATGGAGAGGTACCTAAGGGTCCTGGTGGGCAACAAGCTCAGTATGAGTAAACAGTGCACTTATACAGCAAGAAAAGATGACAGGATGCTGAGCTGTACAACCAGCAGTCACAAATAAGTCATTATCCCATGCTTTTCAGAGCTTGTCAGGCCACACTCAGAATATTGTGTTCAATTGCAGTCTCCACTATACAAAAAACTATGTGGGCAAACTGGAGGGAGTCCAGAGAAGGGCAAGAAAGATGAACACGTGCTGGGTAGCCTGCCATCGGAGGAAAGGCTGAAAGACCTGGGGTTTTTTTCAGACCTGGAAAAAGAAGGTTTGTGGGAGACCTTATCACCAGGTTCTGGTGTTAAAGGATAGCTACAGACAAGGTAGACTCCCATTTTTCAAGGAATCACATAGAAAATATGAAGGGTAACAGGTATAAGTAATCCCGGGGAGATTCCCATTGGACACAAGAGTAAAGCTTTTCACAATGAAAACAATCAGCCACTGAAATAATTTGCCCAGGGAAATGATTAATTCCTCAACACTGAACACTTGTGATTCAGTTGGACAGGGTATTGGGACATCTTTTCTATCCTATGATTTTGCCAAGAAAAGTTGGACAGGATAGTCCTTTAAATCCCCTCCAATCTGGTATTCTATGATTTCATGATTCATACAACTTAACAACAAGCGATGAAAAAAGGATGAGACCCTGTCAGCTATTGTTTTGTCTTCCAAAGAGACAGTGTTTGCTTATCTGTCACATACATCAGGCAAAAAGATACAAAAGTTTACAACAGAGAGGATTAATTAGAGGATTAATTCATGTAAAAAATAAAAAAAGGCAAATATATTCAGGGAATATTATATCCATCAAATATTTCCAAAATCTGTAATCAAGAGTCAGCAGCTGAGATATGTGACCCTCATATGTTCATTTTAAAAACAAACAAACATCAAAACAATCAAACAATGGAATGAACAAACAAAATACTCAACTGCCTGCCCTCCCCCAAAAAACTACAAAAAAACCCTAAAGACCTCCTTCCCCCTCCCAGAAGTCGGAAAAAATACTAACAGAGTATAAAGGGAATAAAATAACTGAAACTGAATGATATGTTGCATTGAGACAGCATATTACATTTGGAGACCTCAAGGACCTTTCCAGGCTTCAATTTGCAAGACTCCTTGAAGAATCTAAGTATTATTACAAGTATTTTGGGGATAATCAAACTGATAAACTAAGTGTTGTGACTCATTTCAAATTATGCCACAAATCTCAGAAGAGGCAAATCCAGAATTCAGAACCCGAGGTCTTCAATTCTTTCCCTAACAGACTTGTTAATAATAGACAGATTTGTTCAATTTCATTTTGCTTTGTTTCAAATCCTTCAAAAACACTTGAGGAAACTGTTCATGACAGGTACCTCTGAACAGTTGTGGTAAAATCTTATCTGCTGAGTTCCATTTGTTTGAGATAAACAACTATGGTTATTTCCTGACATTTCCTTCACCAGTAAAGGATATAGGTTGTCTGCAAGGTGTTTCTGGAAATGATGCCAGACTCCCTCCTTGACCCACATGAACAGTGTTACATCCACTATGTCATGATTCTCTGTCCATGAAGTGCAGGCATTCTCAGAGCTCCAATTAGACAGCCAATATCTATTTCTTTTGATAGACCTTTCTTTCACATTCATGAGCATCTTTTTCTTCTACATTCTTACACTTACTGAGTTTCTAACTTCTGCCACTAAAATGTGAGTTCTCTGTCCTGTTGCTTGTGAATTTTCTACTCTGCAGATCTCAGCCCCTTTAGACAGAATTAGATGGATTCTGATGTCTAAACTTCCTGCAAAAAGGCACTCAAATTGACATTAGTGGAGAAAGATACGTAGGTACCTTTTATTGAAAGCTTCCAAGGTGCACACCATGGAACGTGCACACACATGATCAGAGACGTTACAGTTTTTGTAACCTCCAGCCATTAATATATGTGTTATCTATGGCCAGCCTGGGGCACTAATTTCCCTTGGTGCCCACCCACAGAGGCTGTCTGTTAGAGAGGTTCTGGACCCTCTCTATTGTTTTGTCTTCAAGCTATCTTGCAGGTATTTCTTCAAAATACCATGTCCTTGGCAAAACATGAGTAAGTGTGCAGTGATTTACAAATACCACCTAAAGTTGTGAGCAACCCAGGAAAACCCATGTAACCTGTAATTCTAAAAATCTTCAAAACACACTTAATTCTTTAGGCATCAGTTTCAGGTAGGTTCAGGTATTTCCATCTGATCAGCATCAAGAAAAACAGAGTAAACTTTTACAGTCATTCTGGTCTCTGCTCTCTGTGCAAAGCACAAGGATGCAGTTCAGTCCCACCCCTGAAAACAATCTACAAAGCAAGGAGGATTAATAGGAAGAACAACTCTCCCATAACATTCCATTAACACCATTCAGAAATCAGGAATGTTTTACACACTATTGTTCAGTCATCCCAAGCTTGCCTTAGGCTCACGATCCTGGCTGCCTGTGGAACACATTTCATTCTTCAAGCTATCATTGCTCTTCTGCATGTCATTTGACTCCGGTGGAGACCAAAAGACATATATCAGATCTTCAGCAGTATCCCATTGAGAGTTCTTCTGGCACTTCAGTCACTTAGGCATGATCTATGCTCTCAACAGTTAAAGATAATGACTTCAGGAATAATCTTTCATAGGTTTTATATTAAATGAGACTAAAGTGCAAGCAGGGTACTAAAGTACCTTGTTATTTGCAGAGTGCTTCGAGTAACCTTAAATATGGAGATGATCAAATTTCATGACCTTTATTTTTAATTTTTCCACACTTTTCTTTTTCTTCCCCCCCTCGCCCCCATCCCCCCCCCCCCCTTCTTCTTTTTCCTCCCTTCCTATTCTGTGTGAAGGCCTGGCATGCATGCAGATAGGTTCACCGAGACAGGTACACAGGCATCCATAACGAGAAAGTGCGTGATTATATACACAAGCTGTGTGTTGGGAAGTATAAGTAGTTCTGTCCTTCAAAAACTGCATAGAAAATATTGCAAGCTGTGTATAGTGGTTGGTGCTTTCAACTCATGCAGGTACAATATTTTTTTTGACATGGAAAGAGAAACACAGTCCTAGATAGTGCCTTCATGGGCCTCTGTGATTCCAGGACTGGACCTTTCATTTTTCAGTTAGACACAGAATTATTCACTGTTTCAAGCAGCAGAGAACATCACCATGAAACAGTCACTGCACTGCACACCATCACTGACTCTATTTCCACAGAATAAGGTGACTTTTTTTACAGAAAAAAAAATCACTGTGTATAAATGCACATACATGCACATAGACATGTAGAGACATATCATATAGGTAAGAATGATATCCTTGTGATGAACTGTGTGGTCAGATAGAGTTTAGCTGATAAATTTATTGTTCAGAATAAGCTTCAGAAAAGTTTAAATCTTATTCATAACTCATTTTATAAAATTATACACTAATTTATTCTTACTTTCCCCTTTCACTTTTAAATAGCCAACTAATATAATTCCATGGGTAAAGGAAAGACATATTTTGTGGTACATTGCAAAATATTTGTGTTTGATTCATTTTAAATAGAAACTTCTGTGAATTTGCCTATTTCACATATTAGGAAGACTCCAGGCAAGTAAAAACGTGATTTGCTCAGAAAAAGGGAATTTAGTCTGTGATTTTTCACATGAAGCTCAATAACAAAATGAATATTCTAAGTATAATGGAATATTCAATGCAATGCCAGAACTGTCAACCTTTGCTGCTCCACTGCTTGAATTTTCCTACACCGTATTTACAATTTCCTCCCTCTGTGCTTGGGGAACATCTTCATGAATACCTACAAAACCATGTCACCACTTCTTTCAAATTCTTCTTTCACTCTACACAGCAATGGCTTGTTAGAAATACATCTAAAGCCCTTATGCAGCCAGTTGCATATGCTTGTAGAAAGGGTTGTCTCCTCTTTATGTGACTAACTCATGTCACATAGACTTCTCTCACCTGCATACTTCTCCACCTCTTCCCTTTGCCATTCTCACTTCTTGTCTCTCATTTTACACTTAAATGATAAGCTCCTTTGGGGAAACACCATCTGGCAAGATTTAGGTCTGCTGGATGTACGGTGCTGAAGGACCCAGACCTCAAAGCACTGTGTGTAACTAAATAATACTATCAATAACAGCAAACTCTTACATACTCTGGTTCCTTAAAGGCTGATCCTCTCGCCAGTTTAGGCTTCTGAAAACTGCTAATATGGGCTGACATAACAAATTAACAACAAGGCAAGTTCACAGAAGGGCAATCCAGCCAAAGCCTGCCAACGATATTAGCATTCACTTTGCAATCTTGTCTCCAGTTTGTGCAAAGTTGATGATTGGAGGTTACTTTCATTAAAAATTGACAACATTTTAAATGCTAATCCAAAGCACTTGTCCTTTCTACCTCTATTTATCTTGGGGTGGGAGAAAAAGAATTAAAAAAAGAAAAAAGGAAAAAAAAAGAAAAGGTGAGGGGGAAGAGAGAGAAAAACAAAACATAAAAGAATCCTGACTTTGAACTGCAACAAATAGTCTCTCACATCTCTTCCTCCCTCCTTCTGTGTAGGACAGATAAGAGCTATGCAGATTGAGTGTCAGGACCCCAGCGGCACTGGGGAAAGCTCAGTTTCTGGAGTTCAGGGTGCCCAATGGAAGAGAAGGCAAAAAGTATTGTGTCTGGTAGACAGTGGCAACAGAGGAGGAGGCAGTGGAGTGGTCTTTCCACTGGCAATATCACTATAAGATGTATGTCATTTCACAGAGGAAAAAAAAAGGTAAAGACAAGGAAAATATCAGACAGCAAAACATTGAAATAGATATAAAAACAGTGTGTAATTATAGAATGTAAAATAGTAATCAGAACTTATCCTCAGGCACAGGTAATATCTAAGTGGATGCTTAAGGTAGTATCTAGCTGAGAAACACTAACATATCTCTATTGCAGTTAAAACTATAATTTGAGGAGCAAAAAAACTATCACTTAAGAAAACAAACAAAAAAACCACAACCACCAAAAAGTCTACAAGCGTTACTGAGCAAAACTCTTTTTGATCACGTTATTTTAATTTCTAAGAATATGTATAACCTTTTATTCTCAGAAAGTAAATACAAATTCATAAAAGAATAATAAAACAACCTTTCCAAACCTGATAAACTAAAAATTACTAATTTTCATTAAAAAGGTCTCCAAATAACAAAACTTATTAAATTAATAAATATAAACAGCTACTTATTTTCTCAGTTATACTCAGCATCCTCTGGGACAGTTGAGTAATGGTGAATTGCAGAGGAACTGGCAGTGATGTTACTGTTCCAGGTAACGTACCAACCATTGTACAATCGAGTTGTAATCTCACATGTACCCTCAGAGATAAGAGAAAATTGTTACTAGATAGCAAAAATAAAAGTACAGAGGAATGCACCCATGTACCTACCTATTTCTATACATTTGTTGTCTTTTATGTTGTTAATAAATGTAAACTCTAGAATTTTTTTATCTGTCTGTAAATACACTTTTAGTTTTTAATTGGGTTTCTAAATCCCTGTTTTCAGCATCTAAAATTAAGTGTTTCTCTGCATAACTTGAGGCAACAAGCCAGAATCAAACAGTTTCAACTGCTGATTTTCTGCAAAACAGTATAGTTCATTTAACTTTAAAGAAAATGTGCCAGTTTCTATCACATCAGAACTCAATCCTACAGTTTTTCTGTACTCCTTACTGAAGAAAAATATAATATCAATAAATATATTCATGTAAAATATTTAAATGACAATTACCTAGGATACATATAAGCAATCTGAACATATGGGATATTTTAATATTTGTTTCCCTTTCCCTTTCTCTTCCCTCTCCCTCTCCCTCTCCTTTCCCAAACCTTGTTTGATTTCAAGGGCACTAGAAAATAAATAGATAAACACAAACCAATGAAACAAATAAAGGCCCCAGTCAACCAACCAAATAAAACACCTGTGGCACACCTTGGAAACTTAGCCAAATTTCTCTACAATTAGCCTTTTTTTAAACTCTACCTCTACTCCTCTCTAGGATCAAGTATTTTTATATCTGGTGCTAAAATACTGCAAGATGTTCCTGGATGCTTCTAAATGCTGTTTCATACCCCAAAAGTGTCAGATTTTCAACAGAATGCTTACAAAGTGTTTCAAGACTTCTGTAGGATTTTGTATGAAATAAAGGATGTTATTATTCTGAAATTCTAGTCAGCCATGGAATTAGGACCTCAAAGCAGGGACTGAAATAAATATGTCCTTTAGAGGGGAAGAGAGGAAGAGAGGGGAAAAAGGATTAAATTAATAATATTCCAAGGATTTTTATTTTAAATTAAAATGCATGGTTTACACCATATTTCAATTATCAGCTCAACATTACTCTTTAAGCAAATGACTAGAGTTAACGAGAGAGCTACTACATATTGAATACATTGATTTTCTGCTTGGTGTAAACTCTAAATAGCCGATTAGAAAGCTGTGAATCAGAAGGACTCAGTGTACCTAATATACACAGCAATAAATTACAAGCTGAAAGCCATACAAATCTTTGAAGGAGAAATGTATTCCAAACACATGACTATGAAACTTAAATGCATAAATGTTAATAGCAAACCTGCTGTATCTACCAACTTAAGAACTAGTGCACATTATGATATGCATATCAAGCTAATGCAGAAAACTATTGAGCTTAAAGTTATAAAGATACTTCAGATTTATTTAAAGAAAAAATAATACTTTGAAATGAATACTTAACTGAACAATTCCTAATAAGGGGTTTCACAGTGTGTTGCCTTACTTGTCCTTCCCTGTCATCATCACACTGGCTCACCTGGTGTCATGTTCATGCAAAACAGAAAGTTCTGATTTTGAGCACTGCAAACCTGGGCCAAAGTAATCCTTGCAGTAATTTTGTCAGAGAAGAGCATGAAGGTTTGATTCAAGGTTTGTGCAAACAGATGATCTAGAAGAACTATGTGAAACAAAAGGAGAGTAGCTGTCCTTTCTCTAAAGCTGGGATACTACTTGACAGAAAAAGATAAATAGGTGATATGAAATGTTGCACCCAAGTCCCTTCTAGCTGCCTGTCTGTCACATCCTTATTCTTAACTATCTGGCTGTCCATCTACTTTAATTAGTTGTCTATCTGTGCCTCTTGGTCCTTCCTAATAGCTGTATCTGTCTATTTGCTACATCTAGTACATCCATCTGATCCTTACACAGGTGCTATCCATCTATCATATACATAGGTACTCCTGCTGTGTCAATCAAAGTTAACTTCAACTTTCTTTTTAATGTCTAAATGGATGTCTGTTGATAATTTTTTAATTCTGTGGCACTGAATCCATTTTTTTTACTTCATGTATCCACATTACTGACCACTTACTCTGGCCCAGAATCTGGCCATGGAGCACTTCTTTAACTACAACACCTATCAAGTGTTAGTATGAGTTTTCACATTAGGGACAGACTTCATCTGTCAAGACCTATGAGTAGTTCTATGTTCTTCCTGTTTTTCTTCCACAGCATAAATATTTAGAAGAAAGACCTAGGTAAAAATTTACTTTTAATATAACACTAATTTCCAATCCTATTAATTTCATACTTAATAAAAATAATATTTTGAATAATCAGTACTTTTTTTTTCCTAAGGTTTATATGTTGTCTCTGTTGAAAAGAGAAGAAGCTACTTCCAGAAGGTGATTTATATGTTATCTTAGCCACTCAAACTCTGATGGTAAGATCCCCTTTCTGGAAGTATTTTTACTTTCTTACTGACTACAGAGAAGCTAGTGAACTGACTTAGGGGATGCAACTACTTTCTAGAAAAGTAATGTAAGGCAGAATAAGCTCATATCCATTGTCACAAGGCTAGACAAAAATGAAAGTAACTAATGTTTCATATAAGTACCTGATTCTAGCTCTAAAATTTCAAAAGTTCAAACTGTAAATGAGGGTCCTAATAGAAGAAAAGTAAACTTTTTTTGTTTCTCATTTACTTCCCACTGTGAAATGAACTTGATCATCCTGGGAAAATAGTAGGAGTCTACACTTAGCTGTTCTGGCAAGCTTATACTTCATGGTTTCTTTTCAGATTTCTGACTTAACATAAAAATACAGTTGTTTTTCAGGGATGCCAAGAGAAGGGAGGTTTGGGAAGGGAGGGTTTGGGAAGGTTTGGGAAGATTTGGGAATGGGGAAGGTTTGGGAAGAAGTTTTGGGAAGGAAGGTTTGGGAAGGTTTGGGAAGGGAAGATTTGGGAAGGAAGGTTTGGGAAGATTTGGGAAGGAAGGTTTGGGAAGGTTTGGAAAGGGAAGGTTTGGGAGGGTTAGGGAAGGTTAGGGAATGGAAGGGAGAAACTTAGTGTTTAAAAACGTATCCTTGCTTAAATTCACAGTAGGCATTTATCTACCATTGTTTCATAATGAGTGACCAAGACATAGCCATGACAAAATGAGTAATTTCTATCATTTATTCAATACCAGTGACAGGTAGCTCATTGTGGTTTCTGAAAGACTAATTATAGGTAAAAAATCATAAGTATTAAAAAAAAGGAAAAAAATATGCTAATTTTAAACCACCAATACGTTTTCACAAAATATAATGATTCATTAGGTTTCTTCATTGCTAAAAAAGAGACAGTAGAAGAGCAAAATTTATTTTATGTTGCTTTAAAAGTTATGCAGCACACCTAATATAAATTCTTTGCAAAAATATGTAGCATTAATTCCAATTTTCTGTAATTAAAATATGCTTGGTCTAAAGAGACTACAATTAATTTGAGCTCTGACTAGAATATTAGATCATTAATAATTAGTCTTTTTTTCTTTTACACTTATTAGGATGTTGAAATACAAATATCTTCCAGATCAGATTCTGCCAAGGCCAAGGAAATAAATGTAATTTTTTAGTCACAGTCTGCTTCCTCTAAGGTCCTTGATCACTGTACTGAACTTATTTCTGGTCCACAGGAACAGGCCTATTATCCTACCTGAGAATCTATAGCATTCCAACTCTGTCCTCCTTGCATTAAAAGGACATTGGACTACAGAGAAAATTTTGAAAAGCTGTATTTGCATTAAAACTATTGCAGTAGGAGTCAATCTCCACAGAAAAACAGTTGGTGTGGATGACCATATGGCCCCTGGCATTATGGGCAATTCCATCACTCCAGGACTAGTTTTATCCTGTGGATTGAACTACTATTATTTAAGGTCAATTCATAGAGGTGGTGGTTTGGGGGTTTTTTGATTGGGGGGTGTTGTTTTTGTTGGTTTTGGTTTGGTTGGTTTGTTTGTTTGTTTGTTTTCCTAAAGGAATCTCATCCATGTGCTCTGAGACTGCTTGGTAACAATAAATTAAGCCTACTACATAGAGATGACAAAAAGGTTAATTTCAACAGGGCTTTCTCATGTCAAGTTAAATGCTGATCTAGGATAGCCTGACTAGTTAGTTTCTTTTTTTGTTTTTTTGTTTTTTTTTTTTTTTTTGTTGGTGGTTTTCTTTGTTTTTGTTTTTGTTTTTGGTTTTGTTTTTGTTTTTGTTTGGTTTGGTTTGGCTTGGTTTGGTTTTTGGTTTTTTTCCCCAGGATCAAAGGAAGGCCAAAGATATCAGAACATGTCTGGAACCTGATTTTCTGCCTGCTTGAAAACTGAGCAGTAGTATCGAGAGTCTTTTCATTGTAAATCTGTCCTAGCCATAATATTTTGCAAACTTGTCTTTTGTTCCATATTCAATTACTACACAAAACTGAAGCAGCAATTACATCAGGTCATCTACTCTGTGTCCTATCCCACAGCAGAATCCTAATAGTTCTCCTAAGGTGTTTTTTCTAACTCATTCTTACTTCTCTCAGCTTCCACGGATCCTGAAGGACATCTTGCCAAATGCAGTGCTAACATAATCTTCTTTATCTAAAGCTTCCTCTATGAATTGACATGTGCAGAGTCTTTTTTCATGCACTTTCATACAAGGTGAGCCTGCACACCCTTCACACCAGATATGGTTTTATTCATGGTGGTAGATAGCACCTAATATGATTTTTGACTTATCCAGATGTAAGATGGCATATAAATGTAATCTTCTTTTATTTTGTTCTGGCACAACAGGATTTAAAACAAGGACAAGAGTGGAGTTATATAAAAGATTTCTGAGAAACAGCATAATGCAGTAAAGAAGGACATCTTTCCATGGAATTGTTAAGCTATTATACAGAATTTTGCAGAAAATTGCATCCTTGCAATATATATTGGTTTTGAAAATCCTGTAGCAAGTTTATCATGCTCTGTTAGGTTTTACAGGGATTTTTTGCAAAACTATGTGTAACACTATTGAGACAGAATACCCTTGGGGAGAAAAAAAAAGGTGTATAAACAACAATGTTGACTATGCTATTTATGCTCACTCCTGAAAAATTGCATCTTTTCAAAATTATGACTGATTCTGAAAAATTGTGTGAGAGAATTTCAGTGCTCGGGATGTTTTTTCCTACAGTAAGAAAGTATGAGTGATTCTGTTCTACTGGTTTCTTCCATCCCCTCCTGCCTGATAAACTGCCAACCAAGTTTGATAAAAGGTTTAATGTTACAAAAAGGTGCTGAAGTCTCGTTGACTTCATTTGAATACATAGATAGGGAAGTGCTGGATTCAAAACGCTTCCCCTTCTGAGAAATACTCATTTTTATAGCAACCTCACTGTTACAAACCAGTCAGTCTGTGCCATGGACAGCTATGGATAAATTTTTTTGAGTGTGTGTGCGGTTCCTGATCTTGTGCAATATATATCTGCCTCACTTTTGCAACCTTTAATCCAGAACAACTTTTCTTTGTGAAAGCTGAGCTTCTCAGGGATTCTCAGGGTTCCACCAGCTTCTAAATAAACAGAAAGAGCAAAGCCCCAAAAACTGATGATAAGTCAAAAGTGATCGTGCCTTTATACGTATTTGATGCAAAATTACATAATACATTCATAGATTCACATATTTTAAGAGTCGTTTCTCCTAGGATCATCTATTTTGAAATTGTGATAGGCTATAGAACTTTAATATAACATTTAATACTTCATGCTCAGCAATTCTCACAGAAAAAAATAAGGTCTAGAAAAATATATACTCATTTTTTATTTTTAAGTTAAAATGATTGATAATTTACTCATTTGATAAAATGAACTAAAGGTTAATCATATAGACATCTTTTCTAATTGATTTTTTCCTAACATAAACATCTAGACAACAAATCTTTTAGATAAAGGATGCTGATACATTACAGCTGATCTTGCAGCTGGTAGACCAAATTTTCTGCTTGCTTAAGAGAATGTAACTCCACTGGAATGAATTAAGCTGTGCCTGAGTTACCAAGAGCAAGCAGCATCAAAAATGAGAGAACCTATTATAAAGATACTTCTGGTTTTCAGTACAGATATATGCAGGATTGTGTTGACCTTATGTTTTAGTGTGTCTACAAATAAGTCTAACTGATCAAAAACAGACTCTTCTGAGGGGAAAAAATTAAAAAAACCCAGACATTAACTATAGATTCCCTTTAAGCTTATCATTTGTATTCACCTCTTGATGTTAGGTATGGAATACTCTATATGGAATTACTGTCCTGTATGCTCATAGAAATCTGTTGAACTGCTTAGTAGAAAATAAATCTACACACGTATGTCAAGACTTAAAACAATTTATTAACACAGCTGCTGTTGCAGATTTCTGTATCCACATGCTAATTTCCAATTCCAGAAATGTTGGTAGTTCTCAGGAATCAAAAATACGTAAATTTTTAAGAGCTATTCAGTTACATATATTGGGCAATATCAGCCATTTTCCATGCTCTGTCCACTGTAGGATGTTCTCAGGGTCACAAGGGGGGAGTCAGCTGGGGACAGAAGCTATGCATGGTCAGGCTGACTGTCTCCCAGCGCTCCCCATCTGCACTGAAAGCACACACTAATAGGTTTGAAATGACAATACATTTATCCTCTGGGGAAGATTAGGTTGAGTTGTGGGAGATTTCTGCTTCTCTCATACAGAAAGTTTTAAACTGAATTGTTTTCAGGAAGGAACAGATTTTATGACCTTCTTATTGTCTACAGAATGGCAGAAGCTTTTCAAAGTAATAGCAATCTTTGTAAATAAGCATCACATTTAACATTTTTTACATCACTTCTCTTTTAATATATTTTATTTTTAATTGACAGAGAATTTACTAAGGATGTACTTCCATGACAAGGCATCTCCTTTTATGGGTCATTGCTAAGTTTCATTTAAAAGGAGCTTGTGGCCTGATTGTGTCAGTTCTTCAGAGTCTGGTTGAGGCTCAATTTTCTGCGCTGTTGGGCTCTCCAGACTTCTGGTGGAGTTTATAAGAACTGAGCACAGGCAGAAGTAAAAAAAACTCATCTCTTCAGATATCTCTGGTGAGGCTGGGGAAAGGTGTTCAGAATTCATGTGTGCTTCTCAGACATACATGCAGAACTTTGGTTTCCTGATGCAGGACAGATTTTAATCCACTAAGCACTATATTTTTTTATAAACTCACAACAGTGTTTTAATTCAGGGAGAATTGTGAATAAATTTTCAGATGAGACTCACGTTGAGAAGGACTCTCTGCTCTTGGTTTGGTACAGAAATATTTGGAAATACCAAAGCAATCTCAAAATGGACTGAACTGTGAAAATGGTACAGTATATCCCCAAAAGAGAGTAGCCCAGACCCTGGAAATGGTGAAGGTTTGTTTATCTGGTACAGGGAGCTACCGGCACATCCTTGCATCATCAGACTCAGGTCTAAAGAATGTGCTCGCAGAACCATGTTAGTATGTTGTTGTCAATACCAGCCCCAGATTAACTATCAAACTTGTCAGTTGTGCTTAATTTCAGTTTGAGATTATAAATCAACTCCCAGAGAAGACTGGGCACATCAGTGAACTTTGTTAAGAAAGTTGTCTGCACATGTTTGATAAGAACAACTGTTCATTTGACTGTAATTTGTTATGCCAGTCTTTCCCTTGGAATCTCAAAGGAACGCTCCAAGTCCCTTGCTCTAATCACAAGCTTATGAAATTTAGTGAATGTTTCTGAAATTGCTTCTCTGTGTATTGAATGTCACTACTTCACCACAGAGGTTCCTGATTTATACATCGATGGAATTTATTATTGTTGTTGTTGTTATAGTGACCTTGTATGAATTTTTGATCCATCATATTGAAAGCCAGATTGCAAAATGCAATGACAAGTACCCCCTATTGCATAAAAAGTCAAATGTGTTCTTGAAAAGTACAATGCACATAGAATGAGTCTAGGGAATTGATCAGCCCTTTTTTGTTGGTATTTGTCATCTAACAGGTTCAGCCCATGAAAAGAATTGCATCTGGACTCTAAAACTGGAATTAAGAAACATTTGACTTAAAAGCTGAAAAAGGTGCACACCTATATTATTTCTTTATTTGAAATAATCACAATTCTTGCTTGAAAAAGTGTATCTACTTTTTAATTTTAAACAGTGTGCAAAACCAAGATAGGTTTCAGAGAATAGCCTTACAAATGACTAACGGATTAAATATGCCTCATCATGAGACATTCAAGGTACCTGATCTATTCATCTTGTAAATAGGGGTGACATGACCATAGTTTATAAATATGTTTCTTTTAAATATGAGAAATAGAATTTGAATAAAAGAGTCTAGCAGACAAAATAAAAATAAGATTGAGGGTGTGCAGGTTGAAGCTAGAGAAATTTGAACTATAAATAAAACTAAAGTTTAACAGGAAATGTAATGAACAATGTGTGGGAATGACATGTCAAGGGTTATGCTGGATTTTTCATCAGTAGAAATGTTTAAATCAAGGAGTTACCTCAACCCTGGAAAAGGCTGTCAAGAGAGGCCATAGAATCTCCATCTTCAGATATTCAAAATGTGACTGGATATGACCCTGAACAACCTTATCTAACTCTGAATTTGCCTCTAACTTGAAAGTTGGCCTTGGTTTGAGTCAGAGATGTCTCCCATCAGAGGAAATGTGGTATTTAAAAATTCATACAAGCTTTGTCTTGCTCTTCCTCTTCATATGTTGAAAGACTTGTAGGTTCACACAAGAATTATGACCTTCAAAAAAATGATGACTGAGAAAGGAAACAACAGATCCTGTCTTTTATGATACCTCTACCTGGGTGGCTTTTTCTTTTTCTCCTTACTTCATTGCTTTTCCACCTGAACAGCTCTGGCTCTCTCATGCTGTCATTTGCTTTTTACACAGCATAAAACTGAAATAGAAGAAGCACTAATAAATATGAAAAGAACTACTCGTCTTAGCAAATTAGCTTTACATAAGGTCAAAGAAAAGGCATTTCTGAAACTCTGTCACTGTCTGTTCCTGAACATTAGCAAATAGCACTACAAAAGGCCTGGTCTTAGAGAGTTCCTTGACTAACCTGGCTGAGTAGACCATTAAATAGACATTTGCTCCTCTTTGTATTTCTGCTCCACTTAAAGACACCTACTGCATCTTCCTATTCAGGTCTTCAACTTTCCAAATAGTCTGAGCTGCTTTCTGGAGTGAAAATTTCCCTGTTGCTTGTGTTACACCGAAATGGTTAAACAGTAAATTTTGCATCTATCTCATGTCAAGAATGTGTTGGGAAGTGGTGGCATTTGCCCCCTGTAACACTTAGTTGAATGGCTGAGGGTCTTGTTCTAGAATTTCCCCCTTTAGAGTACATCCTCAGAAATTAAGGACAAAGTATTACCCTAGAAATATTACTGGCTGGCCAAAGCTTGTACATTAGCTCTTTTTAAATCTCAACTACTGAAATTGCAGGTTCTGAGCAGTTCTAGTAGACAGATCAGCAGGTTATTTCACTTTTCTTCTATCCTGTTAAGAATATAACCTGTTTCTTGGGTCTTAAATCAGGGTGGGAGCACAGAGGCCTGCTTGACAGTGTATGCTTTTGAGCAGTAGAGGCAGAATGGAAGCAAAGTACTTGAAACGCTCCACTGGTTTCTGGCTGACAGCTCAGGTTTACTGTAGAGACCCATTGTCTTAACAGTGTTATGGAGAAATTTTGGAAAGCTTTGTTCTTTATAGACATATCCCAGTGTAACAGAACTGTAAAGAAGCTGAACTTTAGAGAAGTAACCACTTATGGTTCTTTTACTAATGATCTGGTTTATGTTGTTCCAGGACATTTCAGAATTCTTTGCTGTGATCAGTTAACCTTCTGAGTTCTGTGCAGTTCTCACATAATGATTATTTCTAGATTAAGAAGACATATTTTGTTGTATTCAGACAAAGAATTGTGTTGGGAACAAGAGGTTAAAAAAATTAAATCTCCACATATATTGAGAATTGTATTTAAAATTTTATTTTGGGGGTTTTGTTTTGTTTCTGAAGATAACCCTCTAGTTCAAGCAAAGTCATAGGAGTTGCAACAGTAATTAATTCAGGGAAAACCTATGGTAGTTTTTTGCATGGAGTTGGACTCATCAGAATAGTCTTTTCTGGACATTAGATCTATGAATCTATGAAAGAATCAGATGAGAAGACTGATTTACATTCAGAGACCATCCTGAACATCCCACCAATAAAGTATCTAAAATTAATACACAAAAGCAGGAGGAAAAAATGTTTTATATAATTGCACAGGCAAACACACTCACATATATATATATATATGTATACATAAAGAAGGAGAGCTATCTTCTTTCATTCTCAGAGTAAGAGAAAGTCTATAACAAGCCTAAGACAAAGTCTGTAACAATGCTTCTATTTGTAAGGGATAACAGTACATATTTGCAACAAATTTCTGAGGTTTCAGTGTTTTTCTAAGAGAAAAATAATAAAAAAAAAAGTCTTGTAAGTATTGCTAAGTCTTCATCTTCCTTATTTTCTATTTCTCATTCTCCTTCTTTCTCTCATCAGAAGTAACAAACTGGCTTGAACCTCACAGAGTTTCCTAGAGAAAAGATTTCTAAAAATGCAAGAAACCTGCATGAAATATTTTGCTTTCTATCAAAGTCTTTACTTCAGTGAAAATATGCTTCAAGTTACTGTTTGCACCTCTTCAATCTCTCGGATATAATATAATCTTAATGCTTCGTCATTTTGAGCCATAATTTTCTATTAACATTCTCTCACTTTTTCCTTTCCAAGCTCAGGTTGCAACATATTTCTGCACTTAGAGTTTCCTAGGACTCTACCAGAGTATGTTCATGTCTGACAGATACAGAATAATTCTTTTGGTAAGGGGAGAAACAAAAAGCTCAACTTTGCATTTCAACTGGGCAACAATTCACATTCATTTGAGACCACATCTACTGTCTTAGATCCACTTTCTGAGAGTTGGCTTTGCCCTGTAGGGATTTGAGTTCTTGTATCCCAAGATTTTTTCACACACGTACATGCTTGTATTAGGTTTGTGTGTCAAGTTTTAAGTAACAGTGGGGCTGCAAGGATGATTTGTATGAGAAGCTGCATGAAACTTCTCCCAGTGTAGTCAATTCCAGTCAGCTCCAAGACAGATCTGATGTTGGCCAAGGCTGAGTTCATCAGCAGAAGCACTTCTGGGGTAAACCTATTCAAGAAGGGGGTAATAAAAATCTGTGCAATGACAACTACAGTCAGAGAAAGAAGTGAGAATGTATAAACAGAAACAGCACTGCAGATGAACAAGTCAGTGCAGAAGAGGCAGGAGATGATAGGCACAAGAGCAGAGACTGTTAGTGGAGCACCCCAGCCCATGGTGAACCCCATGGTGAGGCAGCACTGCCCCTGCATCCACAGGAAAGTAGAGATCCACCTGCAGCCCCTGGAGGAGCCCACAGTGGAGCAGGTGAAGCCTGTGACCTTGTGGGAAGCCTGTGCTTGGGCAGGACAAAATGTTTGCATTAAAATAAACAGCTGTTATTGCT